>NC_044048.1:30036524-30058470 GCF_902167405.1 Gadus morhua
TCTCCTCCTCTCTCCTCCTCTCTCCTCCTCACTCCTCCTCCTCCCTGCTCGTCCTAACTCCTCTGCAGTCGGTGTTTCTCCAGTCAGTTGTGCGTCAGCCACCAAATTATTTCCATAATCGATTCATCCGTCAGTTTTAGTATTATCTATTTTTCCTTGAATGAATCCACGCGATTAATTTACACCGTACGGTTAGTTGAAGATAAGTGGAAGGATGTGTTTCTTTTAAAGACACAAAACGATGGAAAATGGTCACGCACATCACAACTTATCCTCACAATTGCTTATATTATTTATATATATAATTTAGATACCGGTATTATATATTTTCTACATTTATTTTTCTTGTTTGCCTTATGCAGCATGGTGACTGTGATCCTAGTTATGAGAAAACATAACGCGTGTGTGTGTGTGTGTGTGTGTGTGTGTGTGTGTGTGTGTGTGTGTGTGTGTGTGTGTGTGTGTGTGTGTGTGTGTGTGTGTGTGTGTGTAAAGAAGATGGGGGTGAGGGGGGCATGCACATGTGCATTGTGCCTGTGGGTGAACAAGCAGTCTACACACAGAGGCAATATCCCAACCAAACAGGATTGGCAGGTCTTTTGGGCATGGATGGCAAAATTAAGCCGAGCTTTCAAGTTTCAGAGCATTAAGGACAATGGACCCGCGGCGGCTAAATAAATACGCTCAAAAAGCGTGCGATTTGCTGGTCTGGCCGTAAGGGCATTCACACATTAACGGGTCGCCGAGCCGGGTAGAGAGCAGTGTGTGGGCACATGGGTATACCGGCTGGGTTGTGTGTTTAGTGAGTGGAGTGGGGGGTTCATGGGAGGAGGAGACAATAGGAGGTGCAAGAAGAGCATCCCCGGTCTCGCGGCAAACTTCAAAAGCCCCCCCCCCCCCTTCCCCAGGATATTAAGCGACTGTGATGAAAAATTTAGCGAGCGTTAAATAAGGCGCTTTGAAGTGATCTGTTTTGGCTCAGCAGTCTTTTATTTATTTTTGCCTGAGTTTCCGTAGCCCCTGCCCACCTTCCAATATCGCCATGACGGCACGCTGGTTAGAGAGAGAGAGAGGTGGATGGAAAGATGAAAAGATGGAGGTGAATTAAGTTGAGGAACTCTGGAGAGGAGGGGAATGTGGCATCGGTCGGGGACTGCTGTAACGGAGTGATGTGTGGTCTGTTTTCTCCCCTCGTCGTTCGTCTCTTTTTCTCGTTATTTTACCCCTCCTCTCCCCAGGGGCGACTCCCTTTGACTCCCGTGGATCACCATCTTACAGATGTTGCTTGTGTCTCTCTGTCTCTCTCTCTCGCTCTCTGTCTCTCTCTCTCGCTCTGTGTCTCTATTTATCATGGAGCTATATGAGAGGTTTTCCCCTTGCAAGTTTTAATGGTTTATTTTATTAAAATGTGTAATATATGATGGCCTGGGTCCCAGGTGGTGAATGCTTCCCCGGGGGACCATGTGTTGGAGGAACGCTCCAACTCCTCCCGACGCTAACGTACCCCTCCTGGCACCCCTCCTGGCCCGGGTGGTGGGCGCAACGTGTAAATCAGCCAGAACCAGAGGCAGTTTAAACAATCAAAACCTTCTCTTTTTTCTAAAGCCCAAAGAGCCATAATGGAAATAACCGAAATACGTTTCCGCCCGCCACCCCCTCGATTTGATATTCATACTTTAAATTCATTTCCTCATTTCATGCACCTTTTTTTTTTTTTTTAACCGTTATTTTAATTTCCGAGGACTCTTGATTTCAACACTCGGCTCCAAATTAATTAGTGGGGCAGGAGGAGAGGACGCGATGGCGGGCCGTAATGAGCCTGCTAGCGAACTCTCCGTTCTGTCAAGAAACTCCGCTGCCATTCAGGCAGCCTGGGGAACCTAGCCTTCAGAGTTTTTTTCCTTTTTTTCCTCTCCTCTTTGCTCATTACTTTAATTGTAATTGTAATCCTTTATTGGAGCTGTCTGCAGTAAAGCAGAGTTATGGCCGGAGAGGGGGCGCGGGCCGTGCAGATATTTCACGATTATTGGAAAAGACGGTCACTAGGTGGCTCCCACTAGTTCGGCCTCTCTGGTAATTACAGGGATGGGACAGGGGGGTGAGCGAGGGAGACGGGGTCTCGTTGTAGGGGGAGCGTGTACCAGACACATAACGAGTGTGTGGGTGGATGTAGGTGGAGGCCAGCTCGTATCCTCAGGTTCTGGAGGGTAAATATTGCCAGGCCCTTTGCAGAGCGCCAACGAGGCAGATTCTCTCCGGGCGTTGAAGGTATTAAAGGGCAGCTTATGTAAAAGAAAGAAAGTTCTCCCCGAGGTGTTTATAGGACTACATGCCATGTCCACGGCGTGAAGTAATTCAAATCACAAGGTTTCGGTTTTCGAGTTTTAGTCTTCTATGCAAATGTCCCGCCGTTTTTTACACGGAACGGTCCGGAACGCCCCATATAACCGCCGCCGCCGCCGTGTCGTTAAAGAGCATCCCCTTCTCTAATCGATTCAGAGGCTGAACCTTTTGTCTTTGGGGCGCAGCGGAGCCGAACTCGGTGATTCTCCGTGTGACTCCTGTTTGTTTCAGTGCTTAATGACACAGAAACGACCCTCCGTTTTATTGTTGCTGTGTTGCACTTTCCTCTCTTCCCCGCCCTCGCTGCGTGCACGGCCAGGCCGGCCAGGCCTCCTTGGAGCCGCTCGGTATGAATCCTCACTGTCACGTCCAAGGACGCCGCGGCGCAGGGTCAGCTAATTGCTTTTATGATTATGATTTCACGTCAGATTTATCGTGCGTGCTCGGAGCACATCGCCGCAGCTCCTCTGGTAGGGGGGGGGGGGGGGGGGGGGGGGGGGGGGGGGGGGGGGGGGGGGAGGAGGAGGGGCTGTTTACAGCGGCAGGCTCTGTTTCTTTGCCTCCTTGTGTTTTTTTGTTATTCTTTCCAAGTGCAGTTCACACTTATTTTTGCCTGGTTGGAGAGTGGAGGCAGACAGTGGGAGAGGAGGGTCTGATCACATCGGATCATCCCCCCTCGGCTGGTTTCAGCGTATCTGAGATGGTTGTGAGCATGTGCAGAGAATGCAGATCATAAGGAAGGCATGGGACTTGTATGTGACTTTTTTGTGCCTTTTTTTTGTGTCTTTTGATGTTTTTTACGAGCCATAAATCTCTCCAACTCATCTCTGTTTGCAAATGAAAACATTGTGTGTGTGTGTGCGTGTGTGTGCTTGTGTGTGTGTGTGTGTGTTTGTTTTTTTTACTCATGCCAAAAATCTCAAATGAGTCGACTTCTATTTGATGTCAGTGGCTCTTCTCTTTTTTCTCCCTTCCTGGCCGTCCCGCCCCTCTCTTTGAAAGCGATGAGCACAGATGAGTCCAACCCAATGTTTTATTATTGTGTGGTTTCTTTTTTCTCTTCTCTACGCCTCATGTGTTCAGCCGGACTTTCTGTCCGCACTAGCCAGTCCCCTCGCCAGTTGTACACTTTTTTCTTTCCCTAATTATGGATTTATCTTCCTCTTTTGAGATTAATCTGCGTTGAAGCGACTTCCCCGTCCCCGCAGTGGGAAGTAGCCCGAGGGAAGCCGTTGGTCGGTCGGTGAGGACGGGCCGTGCCCATGAGTCGTGGTGCGGGGGTCCGCTTGGTTTTTATCCGTCTTGGTATCGCTCTGACCCCCCCCCGACCCCTCTGACGGAGCACCGCGTCACCGTACCCAGGTGCACCCTGGGTAGGGTGCGGTCGTTGAGGTGGTTCTGTCAGCGCGGGGCTCTGGAGCCGGGGTCGTTCTGGAGGCACGTCTGTGAGGACGGGGGATCCAATATACAGACATGTTTAGCTTTATATATATACAGATGTTTAGCTTTATATATATATATACAGATGTTTAGCTTTATATATATATATACAGATGTTTAGCTTTATATATATATATATACAGATGTTTAGCTTTATATATATATTTCATTTGTTTGGTTTAATGGGTCTCCTCCTGCCCCGGCTCTCTCTCGCTTTTAACATTTTGGTTAACTTGATCATGGTTTGTTTACACTAGCAATGCAGCAACGGGTTAATTACAGCGTCATTATTGGGCCTTCGTAACCGTCGGAGACATATTACCAGCTCCCTGTTTTCACTGTGGACGCAGAGAGAGAGAGAGAGAGAGAGAGAGAGAGAGAGAGAGAGAGAGAGAGAGAGAGAGAGAGAGAGAGAGAGAGAGAGAGAGAGAGAGAGAGAGAGAGAGAGAGAGAGAGAGAGAGAGAGAGAGAGAGAGAGAGAGAGAGAGAGAGAGAGAGAGAGAGAGAGAGAGAGACTCTCTTGTGTCCCTGGTGTAATCAGAGCCGTCTCCCTCCCCCCTCTCTCTCTCCGCTGTCAGGGCTGCTCACATCGCTCTCCGGCCTTCCCAATGTCACTTTCAAGGCGTAATTACACAAGTTGTGTTGATTAGTATGAGAAGCAATTACACTGGCTTTCCGCTGCAAATGGGGGGTGGGTGTGGGTGGATATGATGGCGCTTGATTGACAGGAAGCATCCTGGCCTTAATAAGTAAATGACTATGGTAATTCAGGTACTGAAGCCCCTGATTTGTCAGCAACTTTCTCTATCTTTTTTTTTTTTTTCAGAGATGTCCCCTGATTTTAATGAACAGAATGTGATTGAGGCTCCTACCCCGTCAAACACACCCACACACACACGCATATCTTTCACCTCACACACACACACCTTTCACTAACCCAACACACACACACACACACACACACACTCACACACACCTTTCACTAACCTAACACACACACACCTTTCTCTAACCCAACACACACACACATACTCAGACACACCTTTCTCTAACCCAACACACACACACACACACACTCACACACACCTTTCTCTAACCCAACACACACAACCCTCTCTAACCCAACACACACACTCACACACTCACACACACCTTTCTCTAACCCAACACACACAGCTCTCTCTAACCCTGCACACACACTCACACACTCCTCTTCCTCCCCCTCTTCCTCCTGCCCTCTGCTGTCTCGGCCATCCTTCCGGAGTGGTTCTGTCAGGGGAGGGCCTCCCGCTTTGGATCGACCAGACTTGCGGAGCATTCCCGTCATTATTTCGGTTGTTGCCACGTTCTCTCTCTGTTGAGATTAGTATCAACGGTCTGAAATTAGCATATGACATCGTGGACTAAAACAATAGACGGGTACAAAGTTAAACAAGAAGAATCACATAAAAAGCACCTTAATTAAATGCTCTTGGCCATAGGTGATATGTGTGTATTATTGGCAGATGATCCCTCTCTGTCTTCTCTCTGGTTCTTTTTCTGGGGTTGGTATCTCCAACGCTGTCCGTAGCTTTTATCCTCTGCAGGTCAACATTTTCAGTCGAGCAGGTAGAAAACTTTGACTCCCAGTCGGGGAGCTGGTGGGGGTTGACGAGTTAATTTTAGATCCTGTTTGTACCGTGCCAGGGTTTGTTCAATTAGAAGATTGCAGGTTTAGTCAAGGCTCAGATACAGTAAGGTAAGGCACGATAATTACATAGGGCGCAGAACCTGGCACTTTACTGCTCAGGAGTCCGTAAGAAGAGTTGTTTTGTAGACACATGGACAGCCCTGAAAACAAACTCCACTACCATAACTCGTGCATTTATGCGGCACACGGTTTACACAGCAGCGTGTGTGCGTGTGTGCGTGTGTGCGTGTGTGCGTGTGTGTGTGTGTGTGTGTGTGTGTGTGTGTGTGTGTGTGTGTGTGTGTGTGTGTGTGTGTGTGTTCAACAACGTCACATGCAAACGCGTGCATTTGATTATATGCAAACCTGTGTTGCTAAGCAGACATTTACGGAATGATGAAATTCGAGAGTGTTCTGAGCCTTTGTTTGATAATTCTGCCCGGCTCGTTCATTAACATGGGCCGGGGGTAATCTAGCAACGGCATGTTTGTGTGAGCGAACCCCCCCTATAGAGTCGTACATGCATAAATATAATAAAATAATTTGCACTTGCACTCAGGCGCCCAGCTGTAATTGATATGGATTGAATGAGTGCTGCATTGTGGAAAAGCACGCGTGGACCAAATGCTCGTTTGTCACCTCTAATAAATGTTGGAATGTAAATTATGAAGTTATGCTTCAGATGTAAATGCACTTTGTTTCAGTCCTTTAATGCAAACAAGCCACTCCAATACATTAAGAGTAAGGGGGGGGGGGGGGGAGAGAGAGATGGGGGTGAACTTGGGAATCTGACTGTTTTCACAATCAATAATAAACACAAAAGGCCCGAGATGGGGGAACATTATAACATATCTGAAGTCTGGTTCATAAATTATTGCATGAAAGCAGGCTTGTACACCAAAAATGTAAATACATTAATGTTATTAATAATGTAGTGACTAATAGTTCCATCAGGCCCGTAATAGCAGTTTAATGGAATATGACAGGAAGAATGTATTACACTTCTTCTCTTTAGACGGGACCTCACAGGGCATTTATCAGGCGTTTCTGCTCCCGTTTTTTTGATTATTTTGTTAAGCTAATTGCTTCTTTTCTCCCCTCAACGTCTTCCCTGCAAGAGGGGCATAAAAAAAAACTGGTAATGGATATTAATTAATATGTGTCTGTTTTATTTTTTTCTGCAGTTTGATGAAAAATAATGAAAGTGAATCGCTAATGGGATTCCACAGTTTCTCTGTGTGTGGCACCTCGAGATTAGGGCCTTATCTCGGGGAATCTCTGAGTAAAAACCAGAGATAGTTGTGGTGTTTCCATGGGGGGGGGGGGCGGGGCCCAGAACACAAGAAACTGGGATCATTCATCTTCAAAAGCTCCTAAAAAGCAGAGTACTTAAGCCAAGCGGCTGTAACACAATTAGCTAGGGAGATGTTCGATGAGTGATACCAGCGGCGTCTTGGCAGGCTACGCCGTGTGTGTGTGTGTGTGTGTGTGTGTGTGTGTGTGTGTGTGTGTGTGTGTGTGTGTGTGTGTGTGTGTGTGTGTGTGTGTGTGTGTGTGTGTGTGTGTGTGTGTGTGTGTGTGCGCGCGTCAGTTTGACGTGCCGAAAAGTTGAGGCTTTCTCGCGCTTTTTCGCCTCTTCTTGTCTGTGCTGGGGCGGGGGGCTGATGTCGAGACACATCAGGGCTGACGTCATCCGGACCTGTAACCCGCGGCCGACAAGACGGTACTTGAGATGTGTCTCTCATCCATTCCTTTTTATTTTTGACTTTCTATTTTTTCCGGCCTCCTGTTCAACACCTGACAGGCTGACGACGTGCGGACATGTTGTTTCGGGGCATCATTTTTACGACCCCGATCCGAGCTTTTAAAGGAATCCGTGGTCCGGCACTTCTCGCCTTCACTCCTCCCATTAGTATTCATTTGAGCACATCCTCCTTTTGTTAATCTTCAGAGTCCGACCTTCGGCGCGGACCGCTCCTCTAATGGCGCGTCTATAGCCTCCGAGCCCCCCCCTCCGTCCACTCCCGCTTCGAGTGCCGCCTGCCAAGAGTCCTTTGTGTCGGCCCGGCAGTCCTCGCCCGCAGGGGGGAGTACCTTTAACAGCTATCATTAACGGGGGGGGCACGGGCGCACACCGGCAGTGAAACGGAGAACTGGCACAATGAAAGAAAGAAAAAAAAAGACCCCAAAAGAAAGAAACAAGGCGCAGCATCCATTGCTCAAGCCACTGGCACCGATCCACCATTATCTAACACCTGGACGGGCCCGCGGCCGGGCGCGGGGCCCGCGGCCGGGCGCGGGGCCAGCGCTGTTGTTCGGCTCCTAATGCCGTGATTGACAGCGCGATTGGATTCATTTGAGGCTGTTTTGTTGCTCTCCGGGGCCGCACCCCTCGCCGGACTACTCCCTGATTAAACCGGCGCCAGACGGATGGACGGCCCGCTGACGGATGGACGGACGGCTGATGGATGGACGGACGGTTGCTGGGCAGCCGCGAGGGAACTGTGCAGCCCTCGTTGGGGGGTTCGGAGGCGTGGTGTGCCCAGCCTCACTGAGCGTAACGCCATCGTAAGAACACGCTCCGTTCTCTGAATTCGTCTTAATTAACTGATCTGTGGTCCACAACCCTGAAACAACGTTACTCCCCGTACTCTACGTTACCAACTACACAGTTGGACTCCTCTCCCCCTCGTTCCCATTCCTAGGCTTCGATCCCCCCCCCCCCCCCCCCCCCTCGCTTACAGGCGACGACATCAAGCGTTTCCACCCAGTCATGCGGAGGGAAGTGGTTTTAGGTGTCAGCCCACCCAGATAAAGCCCCCCCCCCCCCCCCCCCCCAGCTGAGTGTTCCTTTTAGAAATGTGAAGAGTGGCATTGTCTCCAAGGTCGACCCGTCGACAGAAAATGTCAGAACAGGTGTGGAGCGGCCTGCCAGCACAGCCCCCTGTAACCCCCCCACTGTGACATTGTAGTGCCCCCCCCCCCCCCCCCCCTTATCTTCATTCTTATCTAAGGGGCCTTGGTTAGTTATAACACTATTAATAATAATCATTTATTGATAGACACAATCTGTCTAACGAAACTCTGCATGTCACTGAGTCCACCTGGTCGGCGCTGGTGATTGGTGCTGATAACGTCAGCGCCCTTTGTGCTTGAAAATGAACCCATTGTGCTACGCTTCTCTACTTTGGAGTATGGGCTTCTGTTCTGGCGGACCCTGACCCAAGCTAGACCTACGTTATCTGGGGCGGCACGTGGCTCAGGAGGCAGAGCGGGTTGGCTGGTAACCGGAAGGTTGCTAGTTCGATCCCCGGCTCCTCCTAGCGGAGTGTCGAGGTGTCTGAGCGAAACACCTCACCCTGACTGCTCCTGACCAGCTGTTGGTCGCCCTGCGTGGTTTACTCCGACGTCGGCGTGTGAACGTGTGCAAGAATGGGTGAATGTTTCAAGCGGCCGCTGGTTAGAAAAGCGCTTTCAGTGGGCACTGGTTAGAAAAGCTTTTTACTTTTTCACCATTTACCATTTCAAACAGGGCGGCCCTGATCTGCAGACTCCGCTCATCGGGACGATAGTGTTACGTTGAACAAACAACATCGTATTATCGGCCTTACTGTAGTGGAATTCAGTTTGAAAAGGCCCCACCAGATATTTATTTTTAATAGGTATACAGTGAAAACATGTCGCTAAACCTGCTCATTTTGGCTGAACTTTCTGTTAAGGATAGGCCGTTTCACAAACAGGAGTGGCGTGAGCAAACTGCTGCGCGTCATTTATTTTAAACACCCTGTGTTTGTATAAGGGCTGACATTTGCCTTCGACAGCTGTCAAATTCCTCAGAAACCTCGCCGACCAAATGTTTAAAGTTCTTCTGAAACAACTTCATCTGTATTAAAATCCAACGCTCGTTCTCGGCTGAGGTTGTCAGAATCCTTTTTGCTTCAGCTTTGACATTGACAACTCCTTACAATATATATGTATATATATAAAGTACTTGTTGCCAACATTTTTCTGTGTCACTTAGCTGTGATCGAGAACATACTCTGCCTGTTTTCTGTTGCCAAAGCCAACAGAAAGCCCACTGCCTCAGGTTGTAAGTGCCCTCACCCTCTTTGTGATGGCTCCTTCAGACAGACTCGAAACACCGCCGTAGATGTGTGGCCCATTGTCTTGGCAACTGTGTCTAAATGCCTCTTGACAGGCCTCTGAGGCAGACCCGGCCTCTCCACACCCCCCCTCCTCTCTCTGCACACACAGACATTACCACTCGTGACCAGTAGATGGCGATGTTAATCTTCCCTGGCTGTGGCAGTGCCTGGCTCCCATCTCCCACCACTTCTTCCGTGTGTGTGTGTGTGTGTGTGTGTGTGTGTGTGAGGCTGAGTGTAAGAGAAGCGGGGTCTCTCGGCCCGTGTGGGAAGGGTCACGCCACCAATTCCAAGCCCTCTTTTTTTGAAGACCATGAAATTGTTGATCCAAGGCGCGCGATTAGCGTATGCAGGCCATTGACTGGCGAGAGGGTTTATGCAAGATTATAATGTCACTGGAATGTCACAATCTGTCTAGCAATGTCTTCGTGGGCACCCGCTCACAGTGGCAGAAGAAATAATTTGATCAATAACAGGTTCTCTCTCTGTCTCGTTATCTCGTATTGTCTCTCCCTCGTATTGTCTCTCTGTCTCTGTCTCTGTCTCTCTCTGTCTCTCTGTCTCTCTGTCTCTGTCTCTGTCTCTCTCTCTCTCTCTCTCTTCCCCTCTCTCTCGCTCCAGTGTTGCCTCATTAGACCCTGTTGGCATGTGGGGGAACACTGCACTTAAGGGCCATGCCAACTTTGGGCATTTTCGGTCCCGGTTCTCGGCTTCATTTGTCAAACGTGTGTGTGTGTGTGTGTGTGTGTGTGTGTGTGTGTGTGTGTGTGTGTGTGTGTGTGTGTGTGTGTGTGTGTGTGTGTGTGTGTGTGTGTGTGTGTGTGTGTGTGTGTGTGGAGGTTAACCGAGAGAGCACCAAGCTTGTCAATGTACATTCCTCGTGATGGAGAGGGCTAGTGGGGGGACGCGGGGGGGGGGACGGGGGGGCGTCCTCGTCTTCTCCCATCACAATACAACTTCTGGGGCCCGTCTCGGCGGCCCCGCGCGGCAGACCACCGGTGGCCCTTGTGCTTTGCCTCAATCAGCTAATTGGATGTGAAATTCTGGGGGTGTCTTAATGATACGAAGGGCGCCGGATAGCGGACCACGGCAGTTCTAGAGTACGCCTTTGTGTTGTGTCGACACGCCGTTGTCTGGATGAAATCTGTTTGCCGAAGGGTTTTGTGTGTTTTTTTTATAGGAAGCTGTTTACTGATGGCTGGGAGACGGCATTACTCATGTAACAAAGACATGATGGTGCATCTCGGACCAGACCCTTTAATGCAGCATGCACTCCTTCTTCTTTCCCCACTTTGTGTGTATTAATTGTGGTGGATATGAGGCATAGCGCCAGCTTGTATAAGAGCAGTGACATTGATCATAGATCTTACGGCCTTTTATGAATAGTAGTCTGTAGGAGGCCTGCAGTGAACTAGTGGTTGAATCTTTTTTTGCCTGAAGCTGGTGAGTGAGTGACTGAGGTTGGAGGTTGCAGAGTATGCATTGGAGCCAACCTTGGCGTAGATGCATTCTACGTATTAAACCACGCATGCAGCTGTCCGTCACAGAATGCCATCATTGACTGTAAAGGGGGAAAAAAAAAGAAAAGCTTCAAATTACAGGAAAGAGGCACTGCATTAAAGAACAGAGGAGATCGATGGCAGTACATTAAATTTTACGCGAATGAAAAAAAAATCAACTAATTAAAATTGATTACTCCTGCTTTGTAAAAGTGTTTCTGAATTAAATTATTGTATGAAAACATTTTGACCAATCGTGGAGCCAAGGAAGTATCCATTACTGGATTGCAGTGGAGGAACGGGGGCTGCTATGTTTTGTGGTGGCTGAGTAGTTTGTTGTGCTATACTGCGTACCCCCCCCCCCCCCCACCCCCTGCTGCTAAAGTGCCACAGTTTAATCTCCGATGACCCTTATCTCTCCGGGCGGCCCCCGCCTGCTGACCCCCTGCTTTGGGCCTTTTACCTGAATTAAAAGGATTTTGTGGTGTGCTCTACTCTCTGGCATTTATTCCTATTTTTTCCTCTTTCTTGGGGGGGCCCAAAGTGAGTGAAGGCGAGGTGTCGGTGACAGCGGCCCTGGTCTTTAGTCATGGGGGGCCCGTGGGACTGCCCCTATCCAAACAGTCATCAGTCTGGGCGGTTTAGAGGGGGACGTAGCCCGCGGCCACCGGGCTGACAGCCGCACACAGGGCCGACGTCAGCCCATAGCTCTCCCTCTGGTTAACATCTGCCGGGGAACCGCAGGTTTCTCTTAGGTCCTCAGGTCCCCGTGGAGCCGAGGGAATATATCCTCCTCCGGTGGATCTCACGGACCTTCTCCTAAAGAAGTACCTTAGTACATTAATTTAATAGATTTGAGGCCGTTTACGTTTACTGCATTTGTAACGGTTCCTTGAATCTTATGAGAAACTGTAGTCTGGAGAAACCTTATCTAAATTCAACTCAAATTCAAACGGGAGCTTAGGGAGAAACACACTAAATGTTATCGGTATTATAAGTGGATCAGTGGTACTTCAGCTCTGAGCAGTGAGCACATGTGCTTCACCACAACTGTGACTATTTATTGCTCTGCCGTTTTTATTTAATTGGAACATTTGCCAAAGTATTTGCCAAGAACCACGACATGCCTGCCAATTTTTTTGCCGACACTTTTCGGTATATTCAGTAATTCCTTTTGTTTTTCAATTTGTAGTCCATACATCTTCAGTATTATATCTTGATTGGTCCTTCCAGCAAGATTTTAGTCAGGAAAAAATCATTTCTCCTCAATGGAAAGTTTTGCTCTGCGTCAATGGCGGTCTGACAAGAGCCTGATTAAAGAGGAAAAGAAACAATCATTGATGTGCCTTTAATGTCAATATTCCAGGCCACGGGTCCGCTGTCACCGATGCCACGGTTATTTTTAAACCTTTTGCTCTGCGAAGTCGATGGAGTTTTCCATAACCTGTTTTTACCCATCCGAGCGTCAACTCTCAGCCTTTCATTTCTGAAATTAGGACCACTCAATAAAGAAGAACCACATTTTGGGATCATGGGTCTGAAGCCCTCTGTGCTGTCCCTCTGTGATCATTCTGCCAGACGCACACGTGGGGATGTTCCCACCGTACAGTTTGTCATTAGCAGTGAAAGACAAACTGACCGGTCACCAGTGGTTGCTTTTTTCATGCAATTTGACTACTGTGTTTTGATTGGGCGGGGGTAGAAGTTAATTATGCGTCAACAGGCCATGGACGGCTCTGTGTTTCAACCTTCACCCCTGTCGGCGGTGTCGGTCGATCTAGTGTGGACTTGGGGCGGGGGGAGGGGGGGGCCCGGCTAAACACTGGGGCCCCCCCCTCCCTCCCTCTGTGGTGTGGCTGAGGTCACCCCTTCCTCATCGCAGCTCCCATGGGGCCGTGCTTCCCCCCCGCCAAAGGTCACGTTATTCCGGGAAAGACATCTCTATTAGAAGGGCATTCACGCGCCGTTCGTTCAAACAGATTAAAAGGCGTTGCTGTGCGCGTTGTGTGGCGAGCACCCTAAAGGGAACACAATCTGTCTATTAAAACCTCCACTTTTTTTCTTTTTTTTTTGCGGGAAAAAAAGTGGGGTTAATACGTTTACGACAACTGCCCAGCAAACCACCTAATTAATATCAAGCTTCATTCTTTTTGAGCGTCTCTCTTGGTTTTGCACTCTTTTAGGACTGCCCGGCTTTGTTTAGGGCTGAAACCTGAGACTCGCCTAACGCAATTTCTTCCCATGTCTATCAAGCTGTTATTATATCAGAGGCACTTCTCCACAAATGTACAGGCCAGGGCAATTTGGAATGAATTGATTCACACTGAGACTAAATCCTATACTTGCTAATGATTTCCTTTTAGTCCTCACCCCTTAGTGTCCTCTCCCTCCCCCCTTCCACCCCCTTCGAGATCGCTCCCTGATCCTCTTTTTGTCTTAATTATTGACACATAAAGAGGGGTTTCTTTTGGACGAGAAGGAGCAAGGAGTAAGGGGACGCTTAACATTTCGGGTTTTATTAAATAGTTAATAAAATAAAATGAATAATTTATACTTAACTTAATTCTTCCAATGTTCTATCATGCGTTTGGGCGGCTCCTGAGGAGATTAAACTGGCATGTTGCCCTGATGGAAAGTAATGAAAAAAAACATGGGTGTCTGAAAGTACAGCAACATTTAAACCATACGGCTCCCTTTGAAAGAGACGGTGACGTCATGTGCAAGTTAAGTTTACAAAAGTGGCCTAGAGTTGGACGTTACCGGTCAGGCTCAATGGTAGCTGAGGTCCACGGCAGTTTAAGACACGGACGTAGATGTGGTTAAGACGTACAGTAAGACTGTTGCTCTTACACACACATGCTCTCCTGCACCGTCTGAACCTTTTAGCAGTTTTATAATTGAGCAAATAGGGTTAAAGAAACGTGTACACTCTGTGCAGACAGGACTTAGGATCGGTCCATCTGCTGGTCAACATGAGCAACATGGACGTGGTGAGACCCCAGTACAAGTCAATACCGCTACGTATGCTAATCAAAGGATCTGTAGTGAGAAATGCCTAGCATCTGTAATGTATAACGTTGTGTTGGTTGTCTGTTATCTTTGGTCGTCTCTATTCAGCTGTAGCAGTTTTCTTCTTTAATTCTTCCGACTTACTAGTAAGGGTAAAATTACTTGTTCCATGAATTCCCCATGGCGTCCACCCATGTGGTCGAAGGTAATTCGATTTCTTGCTCATTTCTCACAAGTCAGGGGGGCAAAAAACACAACAACTCACAATTGGAATTTTGAGACAAGTGCATTGTTAAGTCTTGTCCAACTCAAACTCAATAATATTGCTGTAATCTTGTCCGTTCATCAACTTCCCCCCTCTTTAAGTGTGTTAGTTAATGTTATCTCTTCCTGTGATTGAGTTTTGAGCTCTTTTTCAGCTTTACCTGACACTTTATTGGTTATTTGGTTTGTAAAGATTATCAGTGTTAACATGGAGCACTTTGGTGCATTAGCAGTGCTAGCTGTACGAGAGACCAAAGATCCTAATTGTTGTGCTAACCAAAACGTATTTACCGGTATTCAGAAAAGCAAACAACCCTTCTTTTGTTCCATCCACTTGAGATGACACAGATCAGCTAAATGTGCTAAGATGCAGCTGAGCTCCCTTAAAGAATAACGTGCTATCCTGCACTAGCACTAGCCTGATCCATACGTCAATAACAAGACAAGACTGAAATCTGCACAATGTGGTTATAATTGATTGAGGTGTCTGGTTGGAACTTGTGCAAAGCATCTATGTCATCTGCCAAGAAGTGCACTTTTCTACTCCCCGAAGATCTACCACTACAATTTTAACCAAATGGATGTTTGGCTGCCGAGCTAGATGTGGTATTTTTATTAAGATGTCCTACTTATGCCTATTAACATTGGCAGCATTCTCTTTTTTGTCAATATACGGCATTGAAAATGGATGAAAATTTAAAATGGTGTGTCACTAGTTCAGCAGATTCATCCACTTAGGGGCCCACATTATACCGCATTATATTGTTTATTACATTTTTAGCCAGGCTTATTATCCAGCAATTCCACATTAGATCATGGCTTTGACTTTAAACGGTGAAAGCTATTCTAGGGGGAGCAGGATTGGTATTGCCTTGTTATCAAAGGGGAATATTTTGTCCCAATGTTTTTACACTTATCGGTTAGCCCAGAACATCCAGTCGGGGGTGGGGTGGGGGGGGGGGGGGGCCACCATGCAAATGGTTTAATCTGCTTGTCACAACGGAGGTTCCGGGTGGCTGACTTTAATAAGCCCCGGGCGGGGACCGGGGCGCGGCATTCCTGGCCCCCTCACGCGGCCTCTCGCGGCTCCAAAGGTCACGCTAATGTCACGCCGCCGCCGCGGATCTGCGCTCTTCATTTGTGCCGACAGTAAACTTGCGTGTTTTGAAAAAAGGGACAGTTTGAACCGGGAAGGTGTTTAGAGTTTAGAGACCTGTGTGGCGTCTTGGTTTTTTTTCGGTGAAAACCGAGCGTTTTATTCTTTCATCGGACGTGTTTGTTTACTTTATGGAGTAAAAAAAAAGATAAAAGTTTTCCAAAAGGCGATATTGTTTGTGCCTCGCTCCATAAAATGTGAGATGTATTCTGTGTCATGGAGCGCTCTCTCTGCCTGCCACCGTTGCTGCTCGGACAAGTTTTAAAATACATTTATTTTGAATGGAAAAGGCTCCATAGCATATGCAATGCATTACCCAAAATGAATTACCACTGGCAGCGTGCTCAATCACTTTGTGTCTTTCAACACTAAAAGAAAAGAAGAGTAATCAAAACCTTTCAACCTATTAGGGGGATACATTCTGAAATTGAATCAGGGGGACCACAGGTGCGATAATAAGTCATAAACCTTCCCATCTTGTGTGTTCCCCGTTTTTTTATGTTTATCCAGTTTAGCCGGCGCCACTTCGCAGGCCCCACTTCAAATTTATGTTTTAATATTATTTGAGGAGGGGTTTTCTTTTTTTTTCTTCCACCCCATTTCCAATCCGTTGGAAATGCATACCAGGCTGGAAAATTAAGGTGCATCTCGAAGGAAAACATAATAGAATCGATGAACGCCGGGCACTTAAAACTTGTGATGTTCTGATGCCGTATAACGTTCTGGTGCATTAACGTTTCAAGTCATTACAACGTGCAGCCTGGCTTGATTTGATCATGGCAGGTTTTTAACTGGAAGAATTACAGAACTTTTCGGCCTAGGATTCTGAAGTTATTAGATACAAATGATCACCTCTGCATTAAGTATAGATTTTCCTTCCTCCACACGCACTTAAGACTGGAAGTTTGTCTTTAAGAGGGTAATAGCAAATTAAGCTCCATACTCCATTTGTCCGGCACTCTTGATGGGCTAATTTTATAACTGCTGATTTGGTCGTTCCCCAGATTTAGTCTGAAAGTGGTCAGGTGGTCTTGGTGCTGAAAGGAAGGGGCTCGGTAGCCAGTCGTCAGGGCATTTCTTCCTTTTTAACGAATAGCGTTCTTCATCGTCTAGACTGATGTTTGCCGAGTTTAATGGATCTGGATGTTCTTCCTGCACACATTACCGTCCTCCCCTGACATAATCGCATTGTGAGAAATTAATACATTTGTCTCTTCGCAGATTACCACTGCTGTGAAATTTCTGCAAAACCCGAAGGTGCGCCAGAGTCCACTGGCCACGCGAAGAGTCTTCTTGAAGAAAAAAGGTAAGAGTGAAAGTATTCTGTTGGTGCCAATCGTATTACCTCACCCCCATCCTACACTTTATTTTATTATAAAGGACGTTTAAAGGAAAAGCAATGTTAAGGCCTTTTACCGGAATGGGATAAGTGATGAAGTCTCTCTCTTTGCGGTTGGCAGACCAAATCTCTAAAAAGAATAAAAGATAGTGCGAGTTGATAGTGGAACTCTATCGGATCAGTCACCATAATTGCTAGCGAGCTGACCTTGCAGAAAACGGTGGAACAGTCACATTTAAAAGAATATATACAAAAATGTATTGCGTATAATTACATTAATAATACATAATATCACTAAATATACTGTTTGTATGAAGCGGATTTTTTGCTATTTTTCCTGCTAAGCAATGACGGTACATATTGCTTTCTCTTATATAAAGTCATTGAGTGCTCTTTTGATTTTGGCATGGATCTATGAGTCCTTGTCAAACCAACATTTTCAATAAGTATATGTCATGAAAATCTATGATAAGACGATAAAATGTAAATATTTGATGGAGTTTGGATAGAGATGCACACCGAATGGCTTTTTCAGGCTCGTAGTCATTTCAGGGCAGAGGTCACGGCCTTAGCATTTCGCCCTTGGGGATTAGATGGAGGTCGATTTAACTGCAAAGTGCATGATTGAAGCCCTGCGAGTAAATGACACACCAGTCGGGATGCTCTTTTGGGCTCAGGAAAATTAATATTGACAAAAGCCCACTGCATTTTGAATGGAATCATCAATACCACCTTCCCTGCCCGCGTTCTCAACCTTTTTATTTAATTTAACAGATATCGTAAATTCGAGGCCTGCCATTGGTCAGATCAGGAGGCAGAGGGGTGACATAGATTTTGCTGGCTCATCCGTTCACTTGCAGCACAATCAAAATATTGCAAACACGCACATGTGGACACGTGCGTGGCCGAAATAAGGTCAGTGGCGCTATCGGAGGACGAAAGGCAGCACGCGGCTGTCATTCACTGATTTGTTTTTGAACAAACATCCCGATAGCTGGATGCGGGTTTGGTTCTATCTGCTGACCCTCTCCCTCGGTAAGGGGGCTTCTAGAGGAACAATGAGTGAGAGCTCGGGGACACTCCTTCATTAGAGCGAGCGGTGGAAAGTGAGCCCTGGGCCGGCAGACCAGGGAGCGAAACATGAAGCCAAATCCATGGCTGCCTGCTGGCGCTCCTCCTCGCGCTCTGATCACTCCTCATATCTTTTAGAAATGTCCCTGTCTTTGCGTCTCATTATTGACAACTAGGGCATGTTCATAATCCACTGCAGGTTATCTCAGATTCAATAAGGGCTCCGTCGATAACATGATGTAATTCACCTTTTTTTTTTTTATCGCGGTGATCAAGCCAGAAATAAATCTGTCTCTTTTCTGGGTTATCCTCGAAAGCGCTCTTTTCTTGTTTTATGTATTAGATTAATTAAGCAATGCATTACTCTGAGGTGGGGGATCATGCATATCGGGAGGGAACAGGGTGGTAAATAGCAGTAAATAGAGCAGTGTCTCCTAAGTGTTTGCTGAACACATGGCCCTGACAGTCTCTGATCTACCAGTTGTTTGATGAACAACTTGGGATTGTACACATGCAAGGAATAGATTAATCTATCCTCGCTTTGACTTGAAACTTTGCCTGGTGTTGTTAAGGCTGTTATTTTAATTGTAAACTCTGATAACTCATTATATTTAATTCTTCATTTGCACAAAGTCGAGAGTAATTGCACCATTTTGCGCTGCAGCATTTTGTACATGCTACGCCTTCTGTGTCTTGAAGGAACTGATCTTGAAGGCAGCTAAGGCATATGCCAATTTCAAAAGATTTCACTGCAAATTGATTTCTTTTTATCTCATACACAAATAAAACTAACAACACATAAATGTGTTTCTGTTTTTCGTTTCTGCTCGATTGCACTCTCTTCTGTAATAATGTCACGCTCAACAGAGTTGGTTATCTCGACGCCAAGACCTTAGTCGGACCGTCTGCACTATCCCGTTCACGACAATAATTTTTAGCAAGGGTGGAACGCGGTGACGGACACAGTGACAGTCCAATAGAAACAAACGTTTTATTCCTTCATTTGTGCCCAGCCTTCCGCATCGTCCTCTCAACCTTTTGACCCCCAAACTCAATCAGCCCCCTCCTCTCGCTCGCGACCACAGAAAATATGTCTGTCTTAATTTCTAATACAGTTTAATGTCATATTTATGTAAATACTTCTGGGTTTTACTCTATATTAACAGCCAGAAATGTCAAAGCACACATAAAATGAAACAATACCATCTCCTGGTAGAGTGGAATTTAAATTGGATTCCTCTTGCTGCGAGTGCTTACACTGGCCGGCTGATGAAGGGGAAAATACGGCCCACTTTGATTGCATGTTGCAGAATCTTTACACAATAATCTCGTCCGTGCACATTATTGCCCTGCATATTTGTGCCCTAATCTGCACTGAAGGATGCCTCTCTGGTTATGTCTCATTCCCCCGCCCCCCCGCCCCTGAAGAGATCTTAATAGCCTGCTTTATTTCAATATTCATTGAAAAAAAAAAGTAATTTTCTGTTTCCCTTCCAACTGTCAATTTTGCGGTATGAATTGGCAATTATGCACTCCGATATTTCTAGCTGCCCTTCTTGAGTCCTTGTTGAATAAATTGGGAGAAAATAGTGAAACTTGGTCCGTTTGAGCATCATTTACCTGGAGATCTGAGCCTTCAAAGCGCCCCCCCTCCCTCTCCGTCTCTGAGCCGTGTTCACACCATTGCTCGCCGACAGGATTTCTTCTGAGACGCGTTCACACCATTGCTCGCAGACAGGATTTCTTCTGAGACGTGATGCCCGCCACAGCCATCTTAAAGCAATTCGTTTCACCTCTCTTTTGCCAAGCTCAAGTACATTTTTAGTGTCTTTTTTGAGTAACATTTAATGTGTGGCAGCCTCATCTAGAGAATTGGACCATCAGCGTCGGGTGTAATTAACGGACGAGCCATCCCGGGAGTGCCTGCCGTTGTTTTGGCACCGCCAGCCCGTTAAGACAATTAGCAATTGCACACATAATTATCAAAAGGAAAATCTAATTTCAGGACGGATTCAACTGCATTCTCCATCTTGAAAATGAGCATGTCACTCTGACCTTGTCCCCCCCCCCGTCTCCCTCCCCCCGTCCCCCCTCCCCATCCCAGCTGCATCGTGATTGGCTAGCCGGGGGTTGCAATTTGTCTAGGGGGGGGGGAAAGTAAAGAGTAGAAAAAGGTGCAGAAGTACAGGTGGGGTCAGCAGGAGGAACGCGGCCCAGTGCAGTCCATGTCAGTGAGATATATATGACGGCTTGACTGATTTCTTTTTCTCCCTCTTCCACTCAGGAGTCCCAGCTGTTATCGACTTAAATAAATAATGCTAATAGGTTTCGCCCTGAACAGAGGGCTGGTGATCAGGGGTCATGGAAAAACACTGGTAGTCGAGCAGCGTGTGCATTACCATACCTGGTCTGAAGGTAAGGCGACGCGGGGAAGAAGGTTCATCATACCCTCATATTAATAGGAGGTTGTTTGCAAGTGGGGGTCATGTGACTCACCTCTCGGACAAAAATGACAATGACCAAGGCCTGTGTGGAAGGTAAAGGGATTGATGTGGTTATAAATTACTCTGCGGCACCAGCCCTGCCCAGGCCTTGCCTACTCTGTCATCAGTACAAGGCGATAAAGCAGGGAAATGAGAGGAGAGTCCCCCTTTTTAATACATAAATGAATACTCTATGAAGGTGGTCATTATTTAGGGGCATGCCGTAGCCAAGCGGCTGGGGGTGGGGGGGGTTGGCTCTGAACTAGGTGTGGACCCCCCCCACCCCAGTGCCCGGGAACGAGGAACAGCTTAAAGTCGCTCTTGCTAGTTCTCAATAACCCGTTGACCTCCATCTATTCATGACCCCCCCCCCCCCCCCCCATCCACCCCCTCCCCTCTCCCTGACATGCGTGTTGTTTTTAAATATGATATTCAAAATGTAAGTCATTTTGTCTCAAGGGCGACTGCATCATTCAGGGCTTTGGAGGACGTTGGAGAAGGGGGGCTTTCACCTTTTAGCACCCAAAATATTTTAGTAAGCAATTTTTATAATTGGTTGTCCAGCCTGTGTCTTGACCCATAAAGTTCAAAACTGCCAGAATCGGAGAAATGGATTTTTATGTAAGATCCGTGCCGCCTATTTGCCCTTAAAAAGCGTTGGGGGAGCGAAGGCCCCGGTGGAAATAGAGCCGTAAATAACGCGGCCAGCAATGGGTTTTCCTTTAAATAAATACCGATCAGGTTTATGTTGAAAGACAATAGAAAACGTAGCCTAGATATGCAGTTTACAGTATTTATAGCTGTAATATCGAGGTGCCAGCACCGTAATTTCATGCCCCAATGAGAATGGCAAGGTCAAAGCCGGTGCTCTGCCGGAGCATCTGCTAATACGCTCTCCCATAAACAGGCCCTGTGCGTATCAGGGGCGCCAAATAATACAGTATAATGAAATACAGAATAGCTTTCCATTATTGTTCCTGTTTTTTTTTTTTTTCCTTTTGTGCTTTACGGTGTCGTCATTAGGTGTTGTTTATGTGTTTAAAGATTCATCTCCTCAGTGTTTGGATCCACCGTCAGGGCTGGGTCATTCCACAGGTTCTGGGAGCGGCTGACGCATCAGCGCCGTCGCCCCGTTTGTGGGTTCTCTTCTGTTCTTTTGCCTTTTATATGTAAAACCCAATTTCACCTTGTTCTCTTTTTCTTTCATACAGCGATCTGAGGGGTCTTTCATTTTGTTGTTGTTTTTATTCCCGACAATAAAACGGATCAAGCTGCTTTATGAATCTCCATGTCATTTTATTAGCAGGCCAGACAAAAGGGGGAAAAGGCTGTTATTAAGCTTTTTATTCCCCTGCTCAAACAGCACTAAAGAAACGGGGGAGGGGGGGAAGCCCATTAAAATGTAAATACATTACGTGGAAACGTCGGGCCTGGAAGTCTATTTTTCAGAGAAAAGCACATTTCAAGGTGAAGAGGAAGAGAGTTTGTGGGGGGTAGAGACCGGTCTGAATCCCTTAGACGACGGAAG
>NC_044048.1:30302406-30419906 GCF_902167405.1 Gadus morhua
CCCCCCCCCCCCCCCCCCCCCCCCCCCCCCCCCCCCCCCCGCGTTCAGGTACAAATCATTACATCAGAGGGAAAACTAAAAGGTGCCTCGCTGCCCCCTCACTCACGCGTCGGCAAACAAAAGCAATCGCTCTCCGAGTCCGTCAAACGCCGCACTGGGATTATTGACGTTTATTTGACACGGACGACCCGAGGTTCAACGAAGCCAAGGTCAAACCCAAAACAAGAGCACACACACGTTTAATTCAGCCCCCACCCCCGCGACAGATGCAGATGGGTACTTATGAGACATTTCAGTGACTGATAGGAGGGCTGCTGCCTGAACTGGGGACGCCAGAGGCATGGCATGCTGCTGATTATCTCTCTCTCTCTCTCTCTCTCTCTCTCTCTCTCTCTCTCTCTCTCTCTCTCTCTCTCTCTCTCTCTCTCTCTCTCTCTCTCTCTCTCTCTCTCTCTCTCTCTCTCTCTCTCTCTCTCTCTCTCTCTCTCTCTCTCTCTCTCCTCCCCCCCCCCCCCCCCCTCAGGACCACCTTACCTCCAGTTACATTCAGAAAGACAGTGTAGCTCCACTGAGAACGGCCGCAATAACGAAACAAACAAACTGATAACAAAACCAACACTGAATCATAAAGCTGTCCACCAAGAATGAGACGATGCCACATCGATACGAAACAACAAGAAAAACATACACTTCATTATAACAAAACCACTGAATAATAAGAACGTCTAGTCAGAACGGGAGGAATGCTCCCCGATAGGAATAAAACAAACAAACAACCACAATATGATCCACAATAACTTATAAAACGTCTTCTAAGAATGACATGATTACACCCCTACGTTAAAACACAAAACAAACACTGACCACTCCACTAAACCCTAGAGAAATGTGTGTGTCGTAAACATGAAATTATAACAACCATAATAAAGTCAATAACGAGGTCACCGGTTTGAACTTAGTCTCAGGGTCACGTCTCCGAGCGGGCTGACTCACTTCAGCTCAACGGGACGGCAAGTGAAAGGCGGAAGTGGGTGGGGGGGGGGGGGGGGGGGGGGAGGTGGGATCTGAGAGGAGAGGGGGGGGGGGGGGGGGAGGGGGGGAGCGGGGGCGTGCAGTGTGTTTGACAGATGGACGCTGCGGTGTCTAATCAATGCGTGAGGCGAGAGAGACAGAGACAGAGACAGAGAGAGAGACAGAGAGACAGAGAGAGGAGGAGGAGGAAGAGAGAGAGAGAGACAGAGACAGAGACAGAGAGAGAGACAGAGAGACAGAGAGAGGAGGAGGAGGAAGAGAGAGAGAGAGACAGAGACAGAGACAGAGACAGAGACAGAGAGAGAGAGAGACAGAGAGAGAGAGAGAGAGAACCCGGGCGGTCAGGAGGGCGACCGGAGGCTCCGGCCGAGGTGGACGGACATGTGGACAGCAGACACATGCCACTACACACACACACACGCGACCAGACCCATACACACAAGAACGCAAAAACACACACTCACATACGACCAGACACACATGCAGGCAAGCACACAAAAACAATCACAAACACACACACACACACACACACACACACAGATATGCCATCTCATCAAACACGCATAACCACACACACACATATATCATTGCATCAAACGCCACCACACACACCTGCGCACGGACACACACAAACGAACACAAGGACACACACTATGTGGGCAAAGCCCCCAGTCGTCTGAACACCACCCAATTCAGAAACAGTGGTCCCTACATTTGATAAGGTCTCTATTTCCTATCCATCTGGTAGCTGATTTCAGTAAGCAGTCGGGTAATGTCAATGGTTTGAGTGACATGAACTCCCTTCAACAGCCCTCCCATCCCCGCTGGGCTTCATGTTGATTTGGGATTTTAAAGTTTAACCTCCAGGTCTGTTGGCGTCTGCTGTGTGTATGTCATCAACACATCAGAATACAATCCAAACGAGCATATTCATCCCTGTATATGCCTGTAACGTCATCTTTTTTTTTAAGAATTATATCACAGCCTTTTTCCTGCGTTTAAAGAGCCGACGTTACAAAGAGTTAAATGAAGAATAGCAGTGGTGTGTTTACCTTGTGATATAGCGCGTTAGCAGGCCAGGGAGACGGCTTTCCATGAATGATCTGTTTAAGCAAAGACAGAGCAGAAGGAAAAAACGGGGGGGATAATTAATTACTTATGTGAGCTATTGCACAGGGGAGACAATAAACCTGCCCGGTCGCCATGGATATGACATATTTGCTCTGAAAACAACACAATAATTAGCAGAGGAGAAAGATCAGGCGAGAATATGATAACTCTGGCTTCAAAGTGCCAGTAATCTATTCACTCCTTTATCTGTTACAATAAAACTGGAAACGCAGCGGAAAGCACATCCAGACATTAATAAATGAATATAAGATTAGAAGATTTCCTTGAACAGGTACATGATATATTATATTTTAGATCAAAGTGATATGTTTGAGGTTTGTTTTTTTTGCTGCAGGACAGAACTAACTAAACATGATGAATACGCACATGAATTAGATACAGGAAAGAAGAGGATAAATCTCCCGAAAGCAACTGAAGTCATGAATAGTTCAGCCTGACGCCCATATCTTCTGGAGATGACACGGCGATGCTCGGCGTTTAAGTTAGAAGAGATGAATTAGGGCTGGGGAAGGACTGCGTGTGTGTGTGTGTGTGTGTGTGTGTGTGTGTGTGTGTGTGTGTGTGTGTGTGTGTGTGTGTGTGTGTGTGTGTGTGTGTGTGTGTGTGTAAATAGGCAATAGCTCATGCCGTATAGGCCTCCATGCACTTTTATTTCAATTATTGAAAGTATTTTCTACACCACTGTAATGTGTAAACAAAGAAATTAAGACGAATGGAAATCTGAGTCCTGTGTGTAATTTGACACCAGAAGCCATGACACTGGAAGCGCATACAGCAGACAAAATAACAATTGATAAAGAAATATCCGTGGAAATATTATCTCCAGCTTCCGCATTAAGCCTTTGCATATCGATTGCATCGGCTTTCATTTGCATAGGTCTCTGCGAATTACGTTCCTACACATTCAAAGTTGCATCTAAATGCGAGTGTTGTGATGAATATTGGGCCAGTCGCCTGTGTCTCTAGCCAGAGGAGTTGGAAAGACTCAGCCTCCTACGGTTAACACCAGGGGGGCTGCGACGTGCAGGTTGTCTTGTGCCTCGGTGCACGGCATCGTGAGGTGGTCGTGTCCCTGGGCGGGTGGTGCACACTGAAATAACGCCAGGTTTCCACGCTGTACACACCGTATGCTAATCTGTCATCATTTGGATGGTGCATCATCTCTGATGGAGAGAGAGAGGGAAAAAAGTGCACAGAAAAAGTTTCAACGCTAACGCAGTTTGCAAACTGAACGGCGCGGCGAGCGGTTGTTGTGTCTGAGCCGTTCTCTGGTGCGTTGGCACAGGTGTCTTATTAAAGTTTTAGGAAAGCCCAATCCCGACCGTTTTGCGTTTTTGCAGGAGACGAGACAAGAGCCAGGTTCTCCGTGACGGCGCGTCGGCGCGCCGCGGTGTGGAACTACAGCCGAGATTCGTCGCCTTTCATCCGGCGTGTGTTCGTTTCGTGTCCTTCTAGACGGGTCTCGGAGATCGTTCAGCATCAAACTCACTACATTTCCCCCGAAACACTTTGATTTAGCTTTCTCGCTCGTTTTAGTTTAGTATCCGTGGAAAATACGCACGTAGTAGTTCGGGGGTAGAAAGGGAAACTCTTACCTGCACTTCGTTGTCTTTCGTTGACTTCAAAGTAAAAGGACCCGGGTGATAAATGTGTATACTGGGCAGCATTCGTGGATAAAGTTGTCGCTTTATTTCAGATTTACATGTTTTTATTGAGGCATTTTCTTATTTCTTACAGGGTGAGTCGCCCGCAAGATGTGCCCTGGAGACCGGCTCCAAGTGGGGAGAGGATCCTTAATTGAATTTCTCTGTTAGCGCGCTGTGGTTTGGAAAATATGGACCGGAATTTGAAAATCGTCCTTATTCATTAACTTTTTTAATCTATCTTTCATAAACATAACTGGAAGCGATCTCTACTTTCTATTTGACGTTTCTTATTAAAGGCAGGACCATGTGATGTTTTTGTAAAATCATAAATAGTAGGCCTACTTGAGCTTATGTTACATTTTTTGGTGGTAAGTATGATTGTTGGTAACAATATCATACATTGAGTGATCATGACCTCACATAACGCTGATTTTAAAATAAAAAAAATAAGTATTTGAACGTATATGCCTTTCTATCTATTTTGAATTGAGTTGACATGTTTACACTGCATTATAAAGTCCCACATATGTAAGGGAGACATTCTAATTATTTCTTGTTGATACAATCTCAAAACACATTGTGTTACCTACACGCAAATACACACTTCCTCACATCCCACAGGAAAACACTTGCTAAAACACTAGTCTATCAGTTTTGTAAGGTGCAGACTATGTAAGTGTATTTAATTTTAAATGCTTCCTTATCTAAATTCTACAGTGTCTCATGCTATCGACAAACAGATTATTGCCATTTAGCAGTTTTGGGATGGGCTCTGCTCTACATAATAAGGAATCAAGGAAATCAATATGAAAGTTCACTAACGAGGCAGACTCAGCTGATGGGGATTGCTCACAGTGGCTGGAAGCAACATCATCAAACCTAATGCTATTCTCCCTATACTAATCTATCGAGTATTGTCCTATTTACGATATCGATTATGTGATTTACTGATATATTTTGTACTTCTGTTCATGAATTACATACATTTTCTACGGATGCCAATCTACATATCCCCCTCAAGCTTCTTAAAGATGATTCGAGGATTGCAATAAGGCTATTCTCTTTCTGAAAGTCAGTGTAACGTTCGTATCTTTGTTGTTAAATAAATCAGTGGACGCTGCTCTGACACTAAACGTCACAGCGTTACCTCATCGTGCAGAATCTTCTCAGGTTAAATCTGTGAGGTGTGACATACTGTGGACCTCCATGTGGACAACGTCGCCCTGGACAATGTGTCTAAGGCCGTCCCACCTCTGAACACCCCCCCAGGATGACTCCAGCCGTTAACACAATGCCACCGGTAAATAAAGCATATAAATATAGCACCAGCTGTTAGCTATAGCGGCTAGTATCAGTCACCTCCTTTCCCCGAACATACCCCGGGAAGACGTAAACACGAAACACCGTAACAGTCATC
Organism: Gadus morhua; assembly: GCF_902167405.1. Classification (NCBI taxonomy): domain Eukaryota; kingdom Metazoa; phylum Chordata; class Actinopteri; order Gadiformes; family Gadidae; genus Gadus; species Gadus morhua. The sequence goes on from NC_044048.1 coordinate 30,307,633, forward strand.
CTACGGCGCCAAACTCCACAGGAAGTGAGGCCATCAAACAGGAAGTGAACCCATCCATCAGAAGGCACGCGTTGCAACCCCCTGATACAGAGAACAACAACACCAATGATACTAATAATAAAAGCCGAATCGATGCGATTGTTGTGCAGATGGCCTGATTCAGTAATGATCCAGGCCATTTATCGCCGTGCATCGATCCGTCTGCGCTCAGAGCAGGGAGAGGGGGGGGGTGCCTCGCTCTGCTCTGACCCCCCCCCTCACCACCTGGGCTACCGGTGATACGACAGCCACCCACATCATGGTGTCAGGGTGGATACAGGGTGAGTTTGGCTAAACCCAACGGACCTCTTCAGACGTTTCAGCCCAGATTAGCGTCTATTGTGTGCATTGTCGCGTCCTTTTTTTGTTTTCCTTGGAAGCGTCAACGCTCCCCTGTCGAGTGACGCATGTCCTAACATATTTGTTGAGGACATGTGATTCATACCAAATACTAATAGTCCATAGAAGATGATCTGACATGTAAATGATATTACAGGATCTCTCTAAATACAAGTTTACCAACATAATAACCTTCCAGCCAACCCAGACCTCAAGGGAAATTCCAGTGTGGGTGTGAACTCACTTTAATTTAAAACATTGGCAGTCTGCCCTTCTGTGAGCCATAACCAACAGAACTATGCTATTACTGCGTTCTCACGACAGTACAGCATCAGCTAACTAACAAGTGGCAGTGCTGAATAAACGCGTGACAAAGCAACCATTTCCTTATTTTGACGTTGTTGGTTTCTGTATCTCAACAAAAAGGACCTCAATCTCATGCCTGACGCTATTCATTTACAGCCCCAAAGAAAAATGTACTCGTGGAACAAAGTATGAATAGTGATGTCATTTGATTCATTTCGCTCCCGTCTAGCTCAAAGACACTTCAGGTTAATTCGTAATTAAATCAAACGGCAAAAGCAATCAAATGTATAAAAGCGGTTAAAGCAACAAAAAAAATAATAATCTAATGAGCCCAACTGTAATCATACATCGACTCATAATTAGAATAACAGAAAACCTCGAATCAGAGCCGAACATAAAACCAAGGTAAATAGCAGCCATGTCGGAGAGGGGGGTGGGGGGGGGACCCTGACATTTTCATCAATCGCTCAGAAAAACACGTGGTCCTCCTGAAAGCCTTCTGAATCTCCACCACCAGCGAAGAGGCTCATCAAGGTCAACTTATTTCCAGTCACATTGCATGGGGGGGGGGGGGGGGGGGCTGGCATTCACCTTAATTAGATAAAGACATGTATAAATGTCCTCTAGCAGCCGGCTGTCGCCTGGACGATCGCAGCGCTGGCAGCTGCCTATGTATGGTAAACACTGAACCGTTTCTGAGAGGTGATGGGGAACATCTAGGGGGGGAGGGGGGAGAAGAGGAGGAGGAGGGGGGAGAGGAGTGAGGAGGAGGAAGGAGGGGACAGCTGTCAACATGGCCCGACCCACTTGCGTTGACTTTAGGGGCTGAGGCCGCGTGTGTGTGTGTGTGTGTGCGTGTGTGTGTCAAGCCCTTTGTATATATTTTGGCAGAGGCCTCATCAACCCCTGCATGCAGCCTTGTGTTTGAAGGCCCGCGCTGAGCTGCATTTGGTGTGCAACAGATGCACACTGCATATGAAGAAACCAAGGGGAACGCAAACACACACACACACACGCACACACACACACGTGCACACACACACACACACATACTCACTCTCTCTCACACACACACACACACACACACACACACACACACACACACACACACACACACACACACACACACACACACACACACATACTCTCTCACTCACACACACACACACACACACACACAGCACTGTGTGAATGACTAAACTGAAGGGATATAATATATTTCTCATGGCCCGGCAGGGAAAAGTCACTTGTTGAGTGATTAGGTTGATATCTCAACTCCACGCCAAGTAAAAACCACTAGCCGTCTCCTTTCAGCTGAAATATGGCCAAGTGGAGAATATTTATTCTGCCTTTTATCGCAAACCTTCCCACTAAGCGCTCAACACGAAAAGATAAATGTTAACTATTTGAACGATTCTTCAGCTAATGGTGATGGGTTTTTTCCTGAGCACATCACGTTTCATATATATTTATTTTGTGGACAATAAGAGGTAGGTGGTAACTTCCTTAATCACTTCCAACAGGAAATGAAGGTGTGGGTCCTCCCAGATTGCATAACAGAATAACAGAATCCAAACTGGGACCAAAACAACCGGGATGTGCTACATCCTGAAGTATTTATTTATCAGAAGCTATATTGAGGAGCATAGGGTACTAACCCTAACCCTATCTTTACAATAATCTAATCAAAATAACTAGTAGAATATAACTAGTGGAACTAGAGCATTAAGTATTTAGAGTATTTACCTCGAGTAAGTAGTTATTGTATTCGTGGCCAAACCCCAGGAGATCTTACAGACATCCACATGTCCCGGGCGGTACGGAGCGACCCTCCTGCCCGGGGCGGGTCACTGGGCCTCACGGCGGCCGGTTCCAACGCCACGCGGGGTTAAAATCTCATTTTAATAAATTCCTAATCAGCTCGGGAGACAGATATCACAACAACATAGTTAATGGGAATGTGTGGAGTCAGCGAGGTCTTTCACAGCTGGGCTCTTTAATAAGATTTGAGTGGGAATTACAACAACATCCGAGTCAAAGTCACGTTGAACCGCTCCCTCTATCTGTATGACGGGGGGCGGGGGGGGGGGGACAACATACAAATTAGAAGAGCCAAGGAAAGAAATACATGGTGATCTGTTTCAAAAGAGCTGGAATCTGATCTCAGGGGAGAGCGGGCCGAGCAGGCAGGCCTGAGTATTACGTATCGTCTCCCACTGATCGTTCACGCTTTCTAATTACAGAAGGTGAGCCGGGCCATCATTTTAGCGTATTTGTTTTGCATCACTGCAAAAATAGAAAATGAGGGGCCGGCCAAGCTGCACCAATTTACTTCATTTCAACCTTGATTAAAGGAAAATTAATTGCCATATCTCTCATTATGGTGTACGTATGCGGCGGGCGGCGGCGGCGGCTTTCGGTGGCCAGACAAAAAAAAGAAACAAATTATTAAATAAATCAAATGAAAACAAGATGCTGCGGGTTACAGGGGGGGCTCACACAGGCACTAATGATGAGAATAAACAGAGCCCATCTCGACAGAGCCATCACAAGACAATGTCAACGATATTAGCCTTTCATAGACACATTTTAATTCGGCATTGTGAATGTGCAGGGAGATTGCAGGACTTTGATATTGTGCTCGCCGCGGTCTCTGAAGGAAATGAGGTCATTTCATCCTCCTCTGTTTATTTATGGTTTCTCTCCCAAGATTATAGCTCGGCAAATGCAAATAAAGCAGAAGTGATGACGGTCGCGCCAGCCGACAGATCAGTTTCTCTGACAAATTATTTGATTTCCAGTCATTCAGAGATATACCGTTGTGTTTGAGCGTCTTCTTGTGTTGGCTCACGCATGCACGCACGCACACACACACACACGCACACATGCACACAAATGCACACACACAAAGCCACACATAAACAAAAACACACAGAGACTAGTGGCCGTGCACACTCACACACAAACGTACACACACAAAGGCGTGCATACACACACACGCACACACACACTCACACACCATAAGCTGCCATATGTCCCTGGGGATCAACTTTAGGAGTTTTCAGTAACCAGCGGTGTGCGATTACATGAGGATTTCTCCCGGAGAAGGACTCTAGGAGGAACACAATTCTAAACGCTATTTTTGAAATGAAATTCTCCTCCGTGCGGCCGCACCTGTTTCCCTGGGAGGGACAGCAGAGAGCAGACGCTGGATACAGAAGGCCCTGACACACACCTAATTCTAAAATATTTATTAGCTTTTGACACTCTTTATAGTCCCGGGTGAACAAAGGGCGCCCTGTGCTTCCTGCGCTTGTTTGCCTAGGTACAGAACGCCCCCGCTCGCTGCCTGCTCCCTGCACTGCTTATCAGTGACCCCGGACCAGGATCTGGGGCCTGTGACAATGGCTGAAGGCTAGCGCATTGAGCTAGTGAGGCTAGCGCATAGAGCTAGTGAGGCTAGCGCATTCAGCTAGTGAGGCTAGAGCATAGAGCTAGTGAGGCTAGCGCATTGAGCTAGTGAGGCTAGAGTATTGAGCTAGTGAGGCTAGCGCATAGAGCTAGTGAGGCTAGCACATTCAGCTAGTGAGGCTAGCGCATTGAGCTAGTGAGGCTAGCGCATTGAGCTAGTGAGGCTAGCACATTGAGCTAGTGAGGCTAGCGCGTTAAGCTAGTGAGGCAAGCGCATTAAGCTAGTGAGGCTAGCGCATTGAGCTAGTGTGGCTAGCGCATTGGGCTAGTGAGGCTAGCGCATAGAGCTAGTGAGGCTAGCGCATTGAGCTAGTGAGGCTAGCACATTGAGCTAGTGAGGCTAGCGCGTTAAGCTAGTGAGGCAAGCGCATTAAGCTAGTGAGGCTAGCGCATAGAGCTAGTGTGGCTAGCGCATTGAGCTAGTGAGGCTAGCGCATAGAGCTAGTGAGGCTAGCGCATTCAGCTAGTGAGGCTAGCGCATTAAGCTAGTGAGGCTAGCGCAATGAGCTAGTGAGGCTAGCGCGTTAAGCTAGTAAGGCAAGCCGATAAGCTAGTGAGGCTAGCGCATAGAGCTAGTAAGGCAAGCGCATTGAGCTAGTGAGGCTAGCGCAATGAGTTAGTGAGGCTAGCGCATTAAGCTTGTGAGGCTCAGCGCATTAAGCTAGTGAGGCAAGCGCATTAAGCTAGTGAGGCTAGTGCATTAAGCTAGTAAGGCTAGCGTGGCGGTAAGGTTCGAGTTACAGGGAGTTCATAGTGAGAAGAGTGAACGTTTAGCTGAACGTTGTGTTTTGTTTCTTCACACGCAGGTGACCTTTATTTTGGAAGGGATCCCGCACATTTTAGGCAAGCTAGCGTGCATGCCGGCCCGGTGCATGCGTGTGTGCGTGTGTGTGTGTGTGTTTGTGTCGGCGTGCGTGCGTTACACTTTGGGGTATGGGGATCACGATTATCCGCACCCGGTCAAGTTATCATGAAGCCAACGGAGACATTTGAATAATTGATTGAATTAATGTAAAGTAATCCTGCCAGCTTTCATTCTTGGCTCACCTGCTCCGAATTCTGTGAGCGGTCTCGGCTGACAGGGGGGGGGGGGGTTGGGGGGGCACGGAGGGACGTTTAAGGACATGCTAGTGACACGGAGGAGCACATTTTACCCACCATTACCCACCGGCTCAGGTTCCCTCCCACCCCTCTGGAACCAGCCTTCAAAAAAGTCCCTCATCGTTTCATTTGAGATTTGGGATGATGAAATTGACCTCATTATGTGGGAGGGGGCGGGGGGGTGGGGGAGGGCGTCACCTCGTCAGCAGGAATCCATATGTGATATGATGATGATCAAGGACCAGAAGTTGTTCAAAGTCGTGCACAGTGTCTTTGTTTGGGTCCTGTCGGTTTATGAAATGAAACCGCACACGGACGCACGGCCAGGGAGATCCCTCTCTGAGGGCCAAGGCTTCTATCAATGTTATTATCTGCTCACATTTAACCACATACCGGCGTGCTGCCAGATAGCACAGAGCTTCATCATGATTACATATAAAAGTAATTTATAACTTTGTGGCAGTTATATAGGGGAGTCTTCTGAAGCAAGCCTTTTTCTCGAGTTGAAAACTCCCTTGTTAAAGCATGCAGCACTTTTAGCCCAAAAGAAGGCAAGCATGAGCATACTTCACTGTGTGTGTGTGTCTGTGTGTGTGTGTGTGTCTCTGTGTGTGTGTGTGTGTGTGTGTGTGTGTGTGTGTGTGTGTGTGTGTGTGTGTGTGTGTGTGTGTGTGTGTGTGTGTGTGTGTGTTACATTCTGAAATAATCATAATCACCAAATAATAAACTACAAACCGCAAAAAAAATGTCATCCAACGTTAGGTCCAGCTGTTAAACATGACCTAAGTGACTAAGAAATCCACACTGAATGCCAAACAGTGCCCACTTCATGAGAGAGGACAAGTGCTATCCTTGAAAGGCTGGTTCAATACCTCAAGCTCCCCTACAGCGAGGCCAGAACCAGACAGAACCGCCCTTGCCAAAGCAGCTTTTGTGTTGTCGTTATAAGGGAGCCTTAAGAATCCATTCAAAATGTTTTTGTGTAATTAACTCCTCCAGCTCCAGTGGAGTGACCAAAGCCAGGCTAGCTCCAGCTAGCAGCGCCGCACACACTGAAAGTGTTCAGTTTTAGGACGGCCGGTCGCACCTGTTGGGGGAACTTGATAGAAGGCGTATTTATAAACTTTCAGAGCTCCGAATTCCTGCTTCAGAGCAAACTCTGACGCACAAGGAGGGTGCTGGGGGGGGGGGGTCGAAATGCCTGTTTATGAACAGAGGAGCAACTGGAAAATCCATAAACGTTGGGGGATATTAACAAGTGGGAGATCCGGGGGCTCAGAGATCCGGGGGCTCAGAGATGGACAGACGCAGGACGACAGACGCCACGGGTCAATCGGTGGAGGACAAAGACGCCTGTGAGAGACACAAGCAGGATTGGGGTCAAGACAACCAATCTATAATTATTATTATATATTTTTTTTAACATTTAAAATAGAAAGTTGTATTCAAAACCTTTAACAAAGTTTCCAATCCACGGCGATTGATAAGCCCAACGCAGTGTTGCTGATATAGTTTGTTTGGCGGAGTTGCCAGTTTCCACACCAACTCTTTTGGGCCGGGTCATTCGATGCTGGGGGAGGATTGAGGTATTACTGCGGGGTGCGAGGACTGGATCCATCCTCCTCCCTCACAGCTCCGCGTTCCCCCGTGGGCCTGGCCCTCGCCCAGCTCCCCCCCCCCCCCCCTCTTGTATAATGCACGGCTTTGCTCCCAAAAAAGGCTGAAGAACATCATTGGGTCGAGGAGGGGGCGTCTTAATATATTGCCTATATTTAGGTCCTGAGTTATGGCTGGGGGGGGGGGCACCGGGGGGCTCTGGTGGCATTTGAAAAAGTGGATTTGCAGTATAAGAGGAAAGGCGTGGGCTGGGGGGGAGGGTGGAGGCGTGAGTGATGGAGGGACAGGTGCGCCGCGGCGGGTGATGGATGTTTGACCTTTGTGAATGTGGGAGATACCGACTTTATTTATCTCTGTATATTCCGCGGTAAGTGTTTGCAGGGGGGGCGGGGAAAGGGAAAGTAAAAAACAAAAGCAAAGGGCAAGGCGGTGGATTAGCGAGTCGGAGGCCATGAGTGTCAATTTGGATTCTAATTCAACCGCGGGGCGACTTCTCCGCCGCCGCTGTAAGACTCTGGAGCTTCTTTTCCCCCGTTCCGTCCAAACAATGCTCCCCGCCGGCTGTGAACACGCAGCCCCTCATCCCCACCGCATGGAAGACTCCGCCAGGGCACTAATAGACTCTGGATCCTCATATTCTGCTGAGTGCCTCCCCCCCCCCCCCCCCCCCCCCACGTCACACAGTGTTGTTCCTCTAACATTTAGCCCGGGACAAGTCCTTCTGCCCCGGTCAGGAAGGGACCAGATTGCACACAAGTAAGCAGATACCGCCCGCTTTATTATAGACATCTGCTTATAATATCAGCCATCTCTGCCAATCCTGACCGGCTAAGCGGCCACGTGAGCGAGGACACACCGGGACGGATCGATCCCACCAAACAGATTGCATTGCAGGGATTCCTTCGGCTGACAGTTTTGGCTTTAAAAAAAGAATAGCGACCTCTTCCGAGGTGACCCCCCGGAGTGCTGCTCATAAAATGACAAGAGACAGGAATCCATTCGTACGACGACACTGAGACGACGTTGTCCCTGTTAGGGAGCCCGTCCTGCAAATGAATCTGAGGTTTGTTTCGCGTATTATGTCAGTGGAAGGCGACGGGCAGATGTAATCCAAGTATTGCGTGCGTTTCTGTTTAGCGTTGTGTGCGTTGGGGTAGTTTGGCGCGTGCCCCGCATGTCGGGGGGTCGGCCAGCGGCCGGGCCCCCAACAGGGAGGCCCGCGGGCCCCCGGCCTCAGCTGTCAGGACGGGAGGTGACTGACGACAAATGTCAAGAGAAAGAAAAACAACTGTCCTTTTAGAAGAGGCTGTGGACTGCTGAGTGACGAGGAGGACTTTGGGGGGTTTGGGTTGTAGTTTTTATTTTTATTTTTTTTATTAAGTTGAAACAATAGTATTTTGAAGGAGTGTTTTATTTCAGATACCGTCCGTAGTGAGATCAGGTTTTACTCGACACAATTCACTGCAAACTAGATATTCAGATATACAGAGGCGTTGGACCTGCTGTCATTGTCGACCGTGCAGCACTTTTACATCACATGCACGGTCTCCGTACTGTATATTATATCTACATTGTGTGTGTGTGTGTGTGTGTGTGTGTGTGTGTGTGTGTGTGTGTGTGTGTGTGTGTGTGTGTGTGTGTGTGTGTGTACTTGTGGGGGTACGGTTGTGTTTATGCGTGTGCACACACAAATAAAAAGCCACCAATTTCAGCCAAATTGTTTTTTTCACCCCCCACTCATCTATACATACAGTCCATACCCCCCCACCCCCCCCCCCCCCCACCCTGTCCCCTTCCATTTAGACATCAAACTAAGCCGGTTACATCTGTGGCAGGGGGGAGGGGCTGTCTTTGAACCTGAGTAAACTAACGAACACCTTCGGCGTCCAATGGCAGCCCCCCGCCCCCCCCCCACCAGGTACCACCACCGGAGCGCCCCCCCTCGGCAGCCCATCGGGGCAGCCGGCAGCCGTGTGTCGACACACAGCGCGCTGCGCGCTACAGCGCCTGGTCAGACGGGGGCGGGGGCGGAGCGGCGGAACAGAAGTGCTCCAGATGTGGCTGATCAGCAGCCCCCCGGGGACCGGTGTAACCGCAACACCTGGCGCACTGCGCGCCACAGCCCCGGGCTGGCACCGGGTGTGTGTGTGTGTGTGTGTGTGTGTGTGTGTGTGTGTGTGTGTGTGTGTGTGTGTGTGTGTGTGTGTGTGTGTGTGTGTGTGTGTGTGTGTGTGTGTGTATCTGTGTGTGTGCACCGGTGTGTGTGTGTATGTGTGTGTACGTGCATGTGTGTTGAGGGAAGACACTATGCTGGAGAAGAGAAAAACACACACACACACACACACACACACACACACACACACACACACACACACACACGCCCTGCTCATCAGGGTTGGAGGGAACTCCTGTACAGAGACTCTCTGGATCCCTTCAACGCAGGTCCTTCAGGCTGGGACGGACTGGAGGTGATTTTGTATTTATACCTCAGCCGGTCGTCTGGCGTATGAAGTGGGGTTTGTTATATACTCTTTTTGGGCAGCTGTTCTCTCACTCTGCTACTATGTTATGTTTTAATTCATATTCTCATATGCCTGCCTGGCTCATTTAGGTTTTTAAAGCGTTAACGTTTTGCTTCAGAGCGCTTTAAGGATGTAATGTGCCCTCATTTATAATATGAGGGCATTTGATTGATTTTTTGTCTGATCGTCACAGAAAGCCTTAAAATGTTAAAACAGAACTATAACATTTTTGTGTAAGGGTTTTCTATCAACAAGCTTTACTTTCACATAGACCTAGTATTGAATAGAAATACTTTATTCCACCACTGATGTTATAACATATCTAACATTATTATTAATATTATTATTAATATTATTATTATCATGCAGTCAAACGACATTATTTACATTAAATGATAAACCCATCAGGGGATTACCATGCAGGTGTGATTATGACCTGAGCTGAAATATTTCTAAAATAGCTCAAGATAAACGAGTTAATCAGTGAATTAGTACATACATTTGGGAGATCATGTAGGCTAGTTGCAGAATTGCAACTAAAAATAAAAACAGCGTAGAGCTTGGATATTGACTTTGTATGCGGTGGGAAGTCATTGTTTGCGGTCAGAGCAGTGAGAGTGAGGGCAGCCAGGTGAAAAACGACGCGCAGCCACGAGGCTCAATAACAGCATAGCAATGTTAAAATCTCCTTGACCCAGAGGTCGCCGAAGAGAACCCTAAATCGGTTCATATTTTCCTTGCTGAATCAATGGCGGCATAAATTTGGGCTCAATGACAAGAATAATTTAAAACGGATCCATAAACGATAGGATGCAATTCCCTATGGCTAGAGATGCATAACAATTTTTCCCAGATTGACAACTGGAACCTTGCGGGCCGAGGAACGTGCACGGTCGCTCCGACGCATGTGCGTAAAAGACAATATTAAGGGCTGACAATGCTGACTAGACTCGGTGTGACAGCCGCGCGCCTCTGTGTGGATATGCCTTTACTCGTGAGTTCAAGTACATATCGAGAAATCGATCGCTGCTGAATTTCTTACGCTTTTCTGCTCTGATCAGCAAGGATAGGAAGGACAAATTGTTTAACATACTTGAATAAATAATTCCCTCGGCGACATGCGTTCCAAGACGTATCATCTTCCCTGCACAAACGCACGTGAACGAGCGCGCGCGCACTCTCTCTCACACACACACACACACACACACACACACACACACACACACACACACACACACACACACACACACACACGAGTCATCACTTCCCTTGCATGTCACTCCCTCCTCGTAGCACTCACTCATGTAAAGAGAGACACGTTTAATCGGTCCTAAATTGAACGCACACAAAATGTGAGAAAGCTTATTGTTTGCATCTTCGCATTTTAACCATGCAACACTGAATAATAATCTGAAAAGGTTCGTAACAGCTCATACCTGCAGATACTCAGGAGGCGGTGGGAGCGATACAGACTAATTCTGTTTTGCAAAGCATCTTGCTGATAAATATTAATTTGAGCCGTCATGGCGTATTTGAAAATTCCAGCTAAAATGTCACCACATGGAACATCAATGTAATATTTCAAGGCCTGAGAGCAATACCCATATTGATTGCATTTATTTGACTCAGGGGACGAGAAATAATTCTTCAACGTGGAGACACATCTGGCGACCAAAGATGTGGAGCAGGGAATGAGAAAATGCTAAATAACAATAAAGCATAAATAATAAGGGAGGGCATTAAATGTATTATCCAGGACCTGGATTGATAACAATCACTTGAAATAAAATATTTGAGATCATATGGTGGGCTATGCTATATTTCCGAGCCGAGAATGTAGTGTTTTGTATAAACAAGTAAAGGAAGATCGTTAGAATTGAAGGGTTTATTTATGTGCTCGTCTGTTGTCTTTGGACAGTCCAAGCGCTATAACGACATTATGAAGCCTCATTCTTTTATTGTCATGTTCTAAAGTATTCCGCTTTTTTCTCTCTTTTTTCAGTCCCAGGCAGACGATTTCAAGGCTGATGTGACCTGAAGGATACTTTCTTTGTAATTAACAATATTGACTAACATTAGTTAAGGCGTCAGTCTGTCTTTGTGCAAATTAATTGAAATGTGAGTAACAGGGCTTCGACCCGTGTGTCACCACGCAACTTTGTTCACTGCATCTATTTCTAATTAAAATAACGTCGAAGACAGGCCTGTTTCATGGTAAACCACGGTCCGAACTATGAATGCAATATTATTTTTTATGATGGGTAAAATTTTCTAAAAGATACGGATGAATACAAATTACCAAAAAAAACGTAATTTAATTCGTGCACTTCCAGGTAATGGAATCATTTAAACGAAATGTCTTAACAACTTTATAAGAAAAGCATTATTTTCTCCCTATAGAAAATACAACACATTCCTTGTCTGTAGCGTATTTATACTATAATAAAAACACCTAATTGACACATATTAATTACAGCTACCCTCATTCTTTTATTGCGATAGCCTAATAAATGATGACTTTTTTTTAACAGAAACCGTGAAGGATATCTGAAGTAGAGAAATGGATGTGAGTTGTGTTTGAGGAGACGTTCTGAGTTCCCTGTAACCTGGGAGTTTGCATAAAGCACGGCTAAAGCGCCTCCCATTGGCCGCTTTGAGAACGTCTCTCTCCACTCTGAGATTGCTCGATTCAACCTTTTTATCCCTTCTCGATGGTAAGTTTTAAAAAGGTTTCCAAAAGCAATTATGGATATTCGAAAAGGCAATTGATATCAACCCATGTGAAAGGCTTTCTAACAAATGTATTCTTAACATCAAGGCGGAATATCATTTATTAATGCATAGGCTACTTGTCTACTGCATATCAATTCTTATAAATGTTGTTTCACTTTTGAAACGTCAAACTTACGAATTTCCCCCGCCAAAGTTCGGGAGACGTCAAGAGAAATGTTTAATGCTTTGCACCGCCGGTTTTCCTCAAAATTCATAACAATAAACAACATCCGACCAAAGATATTCTAAATAATGGAGCGGAGGAAGCCCAAGACAACAGCTTCAAAAGGTAAATACCTTTTCCTGCCATCTGTGGAGGCACGTGGGATAGTGGTCTTTGTGAGCGCGGGGTGGAAAGGGAAATCAGGGGTTTTGGCGCAGACAATGTCAGCATTTCAATAAAAAATGGAATCAGGGCCCCACTGTTTACTTCCCCTACCTCAACTCCCAGAGAGGTTCCTAAATGTGTCATAAATAGCAGCGGAAAACCGAAAGGAGAGGAGTGAGATAAATAGGGCCCGCACCTCAGGAACACTTCTGTTTTTGAGGCAAACGGAGCAAGTGTGAGTAAGACTGTCAGGGCCCATCTGTAGGGGCCACCACAACCATCCTGGCTGATTTGAAATTAGACAAATACTTCTGTCGCAGTCTCTCTTACTCTGCCTGCTGCCTGTCTGTGTGTCCCTGTCTACCTGTCTTTCTGTCTGTCTGTCCCTGTCTCTCTGTCTTCCTGTCTGTCTGTCTGTCCCTGTCTCTCTGTCTTCCTGTCTGTCCGTCTGTCTGTCCCTGTCTCTCTGTCTTCCTGTCTGTCTGTCTGTCCCTGTCTCTCTGTCTGTCTGTCTGTCTGTCCCTGTCTCTCTGTATGATGATCTGTGTCCGTCTGTCTGTCCCTGTCTCTGACCATCTGTCTCTCACACCCAACCTCACTCAGAAAAACAAAAGGCCACATAAATACAAACACTAAAGAATGCAGGATGAGCTTCATTTGGTTCCCATCTCTGTGCCAGACATTTACAGTTAAACAACGACACGATGCATTAAGAATCAGAACCAGGACATCGCCTGCAGCAGAGAGCAGTGTGGTGGGGCGACAGTGGGCTATAGCTTAAGGTATAGCATAGCACACATACACACACACACACACACAGACCACACACACACACACACACACACACACACACACACACACACACACACACACACACACACACACACACACACACACACACACACACACACACACACAGCGCAGCGAGCGCGAGGGCAGAGCTGCGGTGTCGCAGGTGATTTAACGGTTGTCACGGCAGCACTGAAAGTGTACCGAGACAGTGTCCCCGTCAAAGCTAATATTTGTGATGAATCACCGTCATGTGATGGGCTCCGTACTAATAGGCATGCAGAGATCTAGCGCGAGCCCGGTTTGGCTAATGAGCATATTCTAGTGGACGTGTGATGTCACTCGACGGCTTGGCTTGGGGAGGGGGGGGGGGGGGGGGGGGGGGGGGGGGGGGTAGTATTGAAGTGGCGTTCATCTCTGGATCTGATCGCCCGATAACCGGAGGAACCTGTTGGATGTTGGCTCCTTTGTGTTGCTTCCACCGCGGTTAAGCTGTTCAACGTGACATTCACAAAGCCATTAGAGCGTTCCTCTGGCCAGGTAAATCAAGGTGCGCTGGGCGTTTAGAGCAGGAAATGGTGCAGCCGGCTTTATGGTTTATCAGGAAGCTCTGAGCCCCGCTGTCGTCAGGGAGTCAATGAGGTGATTACTGCTCTGGAGTTTGGTTTGTTTTTCATTTAGTTTAGTTTAGTTTTCTTTGGTGTCTGTGTGTCGATCTGTCTGTCTGCCTGCCAGCCTGCCTACTTTCTTACCTGTCTGTCTGTCTGTCTGTCTGTCTGTCTGTCTGTCTGTCTGTCTGTCTGTCTGTCTGTCACTCGTCGGTTATCTGTTGTTGTACAGTGCATGGTGTCGTATCATTGGCTGGGCCTGTTGTTGTACAGTGTGTGGTGTAGTATCATTGGCTGGGCCTGTTGTTGTACAGTGTATGGTGTCGTATCATTGGCTGGGCCTGTTGTTGTACAGTGTATGGTGTCGTATCATTGGCTGGGCCTGTTGTTGTACAGTGTATGGTGTCGTATCATTGGCTGGGCCTGTTGTTGTACAGTGTAAGGTGTGGTATCATTGGCCCACTCCAGTAGCTCAGCAGAAGCAATAGCGTACGTGTTTCCACCTAGCTGGTCCGAGCGCTGCCGTGTGTCTCTTGAAGACAGACCGGGCCTCACACAAGACCAGCCCCCCTGAGACCCAGAGAACCAATGAAGGGCCACTGCCTCCGACCTGAGACCCAGAGAACCAATGAGGAGCCACTGCCTCCGACATGAGACCCAACGAACCAATGAGGAGCCACTGCCTCCGACCTGAGGCCCAACAAACCAATGAGGAGACACTGCCTCCGACCTGAGACCCAACGAACCAATGAGGAGCCACTGCCTCCGACCTGAGACCCAGAGAACCAATGAGGAGCCACTGCCTCCGACCTGAGACCCAGAGAACCAATGAGGAGCCACTGCCTCCGACATGAGACCCAGAGAACCAATGAGGAGCCACTGCCTCCGACCTGAGACCCAACGAACCAATGAGGGGCCACTGCCTCCGACCTGAGCCCCAACGAACCAATGAGGAGCCACTGCCTCCGACCTGAGACCCAACGAACCAATGAGGGGCCACTGCCTCCGACCTGAGGCCCAACGAACCAATGAGGAGCCACTGCCTCCGACCTGAGACCCAACGAACCAATGAGGAGCCACTGCCTCCAGGAGGGGCCCTCTGCCTCCAGGAGGGGCCCTCTGCCTCCAGGAGGGGCCCTCTGCCTCCAGGAGGGGCCCTCTGACTCCAGGAGGGGCCCACTGCCTCCAGGAGGGCCCACTGCCTCCAGGAGGGGCCCACTGCCTCCAAGAGGGGCCCTCTGCCTCCAGGAGGGGCCCACTGCCTCCAGGAGGGGCCCACTGCCTCCAGGAGGGGCCCTCTGCCTCCAGGAGGGGCCCTCTGCCTCCAGGAGGGGCCCACTGCCTCCAGGAGGGGCCCACTGCCTCCAGGAGGGCCCTCTGCCTCCAGGAGGGGCCCTCTGCCTCAGGGAGGGGCCCACTGCCTCCAGGAGGGGCCCACTGCCTCCAGGAGGGGCCCTCTGCCTCCAGGAGGGCCCACTGCCTCCAGGAGGGGCCCACTGCCTCCAGGAGGGGCCCTCTGCCTCCAGGAGGGCCCTCTGCCTCCAGGAGGGGCCCTCTGCCTCCAGGAGGGCCCACTGCCTCCAGGAGGGCCCTCTGCCTCCAGGAGGGGCCCTCTGCCTCCAGGAGGGGCCCTCTGCCTCAGGGAGGGGCCCTCTGCTTCTTCTTGTAATCCAGCTAAGTAGCGCCACCGAGGAAGCCCTCAACTCGACGCCATCCACTCATGTGCGCCCTCCTTCCTTCTCTGCTTCCCTTTCCAGCGGGCGAGACAGCCACCTTATTTTATTCCCAGCCGCCCATGCCAATGTAGATTTACAAACGGGCCTATAAAACCTGGAGACCGCAGAAAAGCAAAAGTCACTGATCTCACAATTACTTAGCCCCCTCGGCTGAACCTCCCCCCTCCCTTTGAAGTCCTGGAGAGAGAGAGAGAGAGAGAGAGAGAGAGAGAGAGAGAGAGAGAGAGAGAGAGAGAGAGAGAGAGAGAGAGAGAGAGAGAGAGAGAGAGAGAGAGATCACCGTTCCTGTGCCGTCTGTTTCGCGGCTCGACGGAGGAAACCAAAGAAAGAGCCAAACCCGTACGCCGATCAATGTCCGACCAATTTGTCTCGTCGGTATCACACTGAATTCCATCACATTCAAGCAACACTCCATGGTTTGGGTTATTTTCTTTCATGCGCCAACCCCCCCCACGCCCTCTCCTCCCCCTCTCCCCCTCCCCATCCTTTACACCCCCCCCCCCCCCCCCCCCCCTTCAAAACACAGCCTCCGCCAGAGCCCTCAATTGCTTGTTTAACGTGACACATAATTACTGTGGAAATATTTGTGTATTTTGTACGAGTGCCACGACTGCCAAGTCCTCCAGGGCTCCCAGTGCAGCCAGGAGCCCTGATTAAAACAAGATGCTTCATTTGGGCCAGCTTTGGAGAAATCACTCCCAGAGAACGGCCTCCCTCTGCCAAGGCCTCTGCTGGCCGGGCCGCACGCGCACGTGTGCGTGTGCGTGTGCGTGTGTGTGTGTGTTGGTTCAGAGTGGGATGGATTGTGCTGTGTAATGGAGTTGGTTAGTGGTGGTCGTTTTTAGGTTGGTTTGATTATTGTATCATTTCTTTATGTTATCTATCTCATCTGTTTGCCTGTGGTTCTATCTTTCAGTCGGTGTATCTATTCACTCTGTATCTATTCTGTTCATATTTGGTGGATATTGGATGTCGAAGTTACGTTTTTGACGGTTTGTATCTGTTTAACTGAAGGGCTGCAGTTGACCAGCTCTCTGGTTGTGAACAGACTGAGGTCATTCACAGCTACTGAAAGCTGCTGTATTTCTACTCTTCAGTAACGCGGCTATCACTTCACGACAGAATGCACCCATTGAAATACAACGTCTTCTGTCCCCCTCTGTGTCTAGTGTCCAAAAGGCTCTCACTGTTCCCCTTCAGTTCCATCATGTGTTCACCTGTAATGTGTTCACCTGTAATGTGTTCACCTGTAATATGTTCACCTGTAATGTGGTCACCTGTAATGTGGTCACCTGTAACGTGGTCACCTGTAACGGGTTCACCTGTAACGTGTTCACCTGTAACGGGTTCACCTGTAACGGGTTCACCTGTAACGTGGTCACCTGTAACGTGTTCATCTGTTACGTCCTCACCTGTAACGTTTTCACCTGTAACGTGTTCACCTGTAACGTGTACACCTGTCTCGTGTTCACCCGTCTCGTGTTCACCTGTAGTGTCTTCACTGGCTCTCCGTGAGGAAGCTGATCAAAGCGCACACTGAAGTATCGAGGACCGGTATTAACGTCACAAATAACCACGAGGAAGGCGCTTCAAAAACCGGTTCCTACAGTCAGACTGAGGGGCAGAGGAGAGTCGTTCACCCCGGGGTGAGTCTCCTCGGGGGGGAGTCTCCCCTGGGGGTGAGTCTTGATCCTCCTCTCTAGGGGGGGGGGGGGGGGAGAGGAGGCTCGGCTGGGGGGGGGGAGAGGAGGGTCAGCTGGGCTGACCTTCAGGCGGGCCGCTGGCGTTCCTGCGACGGGGATCCTTTGATATTTACTGACAGTTTCAATTAATGGAGACGGGAAAAGAAGACCCAAACGCCGGGTGAACTTTGCAGAGTCTGCGCCGTTGCATCTTTGATGTGTGTGTGTGTGTGTGTGTGTGTGTGTGTGTGTGTGTGTGTGTGTGTGTGTGTGTGTGTGTGTGTGTGTGTGTGTGTGTGTGTGTGTGTGTGTGTGTGTTTGTGTGTGTGTTGGGGGGGGGGGGGGGGTTGAGGAGTCTGGCCTCAGCAGCAGCCTGGTGACAGACACACACTTTTTTTTCCCACAAGTTTCTCAATCCATTCTGGGTTCTAAACGGCTGTCATCAACGGTAGTGGATTCAAGCTGTTTACTATCTAGGAGAGGCTTCGTTCCAACGCGGCTTCCGGTGACTACAGATGGAGGTAATTAGGGAGGGTTAACCAGTCATCTTGGTGATGATCTCCATGAGGCCTACAGGTATGGCTGCAGACATAGGGGATCGAACCCGGAGCCGGTCGGTTGGAGAGTGGACTGCCGTGTTCAACGCCCCTGGAAGCACAGTCCACATCAGGATGGCCGGTGGTCAGGTTCGGTTCTAGCTTCATGTAGATCGGGGCCTCATTCCGGTTATTGAAAGCAAATGATCATTAGATTTCCAAAACCGTGCCACTGGTTTGTCCTGAATGACAAATGAAGGTGGTGCTTAATGAAGGACTGGAGACGCACGCGTCCACAACCGTCTCCTATATAACCCTTATGAATATTTAAGATTCTTTAATTCTGTATATAATTGTGCACTAAGGCTTTGCATCTCTATAGACTTCACAAATAAAGTGTGTAATGGAAGAGACGGTCCTGGCTATATTCCATTAATCATTGAAATTAATTAACTGGTGAAAATACGGGGACATGGTATGGATGTGATCCATCGGGGAGCTGGAGGAGTTGTCTCCAACACGTCCTTTCTGTATGGGAAGGTGTAATTAAAATGAAGCGCCTGACTAATAAACGCCTCTAAGAGTTTCTTCATGTCGCCCGGTGTTACTGCCTCCTGAAAAATGCAATTGATTTTTGCAGCGACGTGAAAGACGGGGTAATGTGTCCGCGCATCACCCCCACGGTTCAGATACTTCAGACCAGCAGGATAACAAGACTGCCTAAGTGTTTTTGAATGATCATATCTATAATATATATTATTCCAACAGAATCTTTACGTTTACTTTCTTATTTTACACAACATTCAAATGAGGTGTGAAAATCTACGCAAATAGATAAAATATGTAAAAATATATGAATCAATACACGCCGACACCAACCGCACACTGCTAACACGCATGCCGACCGCCAACCGCGTAGCATCGGGAGCAGGAAGTGGAGAGCAGGAAGTGGAGGGCAGGAAGTGGACGCTTTAGCGGGCCTCGCGGCTTCCTGTGGGCGGGAGCGTGGACGTGCGCAGGAACCCGGTGTCGCGCTGGAAATCCTCCGTCAGACGGAACAAAGTGTGGCCGCGTCGATCCTCCGTCTTGTTTTATATGATGGCTCGAAATAAATGAACTTTAAATGGAACCTTGGCAGGGACAGCGAGGCCTATTGATCGCCCCGAGCTGGGAGCTGAAGTTTAAGGGCACAGCTTTCCCGGGGGGCCGGGGCCAGGGGGGGGGGGGGGGGGGGGGGGGGGGGGGAGAGGGCGGTAACTGGAGTAATGAAATTGATTAGGAGAGGGAGGGTGACAAGCTAGTGGAGTCAAGCCCTTGATGTAAGGAAACAAGAGTGCTATCTAATTGGGGTGTAATACGGGTCTTTAGATGACATTAAGCACAGATGTGGTGGTGGAAGGGAGAGAGAACGAGAGAGAGAACGAGAGAGAGAGAGAGAGAGAGAGAGAGAGAGAGAGAGAGAGAGAGAGAGAGAGAGAGAGAGAGAGAGAGAGAGAGAGAGAGAGAGAGAGAGAGAGAGACCCTCCCTCCCCCCTCCCGGATTGAGCCCAGATAATGTGGCGTTGGTTGTTGGTTATTTTTTAATTACCGGCCCGTCTCATTGCATTATCAGAGTCCTGTTTGACAGCAGAAGGTCAGTGAATCCGTGTGGGCTTTTATTTTATCCACTCCCCACTTCCACTTCCACCCCCCCCCCCCCCCCCCCCCCCCCCCACAATGTCTCAATGTATGGGCGTTGACTTTCCCCATCAATCCCCCCAGGGCCACCCGTCGGCCCCCGCTCCCCCATTAGGGGCTCAGGGCCCCGGGTCCCTGGGGCCCGCGCGGACCCCGGCGCAGAGCCTGCTCTTGGGTGGGGGGGGGACCACACGGAGGTACGGTGTCCTCCTCTCTGGCAGGGGGCCCGTCCCACGCGTCCCCATCCATCCCGGGGGGCCGGAGCTGTCTCCGACCAGCAGGATGGCCAGAAGTTACTGTGCATTACAAGCACTTAGCGCGGCCATACCAAGGTTCACCTCTGAGTTCCAATCCCAGGCCAGAACCGGGGGCTGGGGGGCCGTCATTAAAAAGCCATTACACGGCCATATTTCATTCGGCGGTCCCACCCGTGTGTCAAGGTGTTAAAAGCTCGATGTATATTTCCTGCGTCCCGGGCCGGCGGGCCACGGACGGCGTGCGGCCTCTCGCTGCAGTCGTTGACCTTGGCCCCGCCAGCCTTCATTAGCTTTTAGACACTTATCAGTCATAACCGGGTTCGTCCTCTCGGCTCTGCTTCCTCCTTCGCTTCACTTAGGCTGGCAAATAACGGCTGAAATCCATTTATCTGCCATTTCCAACAAGTGCGTGACATTAACAAATTATCTGCTTTTCGCTAAGTATGGCCAAGGTACCCTCTAAAGGATTCACCACTCCGGTAGTCAAGGTCGGGGCTTTTTAGAAACTGCCCTTTTTTATTTTTCCGACCCGGTCTATTTTCTTTCCTTCCTCGTCTTTAAATATTCATTCAGCTTTTGCATGCTGAGCTGAGATTTTATGAGCACTTTCAGCCGCATTTCTCCCAACACCCAGTGTTTATTCGGTTTTGATTATTTATGCCCCACTCTAACTTTATAACTCACATCCCTAGGAAAACATTGATCCAAGAGGCAGATGAATCTAATTAGGACCCTTTCCTCCCTGCTGGATATTGACTTGTTTTGAAAGGTGCCTCTCCATTTCAAGCGAATGTCTCCGAAATGCTCGCGCCCAATCTCTTAAAGGAAAACTTTGGACTGCTAATGATACATGAGAGATGTTTAGTCCATAAATGCATTCCCCATATAGATCTAAA
This sequence comes from Gadus morhua, assembly GCF_902167405.1. Classification (NCBI taxonomy): domain Eukaryota; kingdom Metazoa; phylum Chordata; class Actinopteri; order Gadiformes; family Gadidae; genus Gadus; species Gadus morhua. The sequence continues at coordinate 30,328,309 of NC_044048.1, forward strand.
GTAGAGCGGATCATAATGCATCATGCCCGATACCCCAGGGAGGCTGAGGCAGGCTCTTCTCTAATAACAAAGCAGTTACATATTATTCCTATAAATACAGCGGCTCTCTCTGGTGTGGATCTAAGTTACTCCCAGTTAACAGACGAGGGCAGTGGTTAGGAACCATCTCTCTCCACCTAGGAACCCGGGGGCCCGGTTAGGAACCCGAGGGCCCTAACCGCGTCGCCCCCGCGGACGAGGCGTCACAGACTGAGACCGCGTATCGTGGCTCCCGGAGAGAACGCCATCTTGGCGAAGAAAAACCCTGTGCTGTTGACATAAGAAGACGGACCTCGTTTCGCTAGAACTTAGAACATAAACGGTAGAACATAAACGGTAGAACTTAGAACATAAACGGTAGAACATAGAACATAAATGCTAGAACACGGAACATAAACGCTAGAACATAGAACATAAACGCTACAACTTAGAACATAAACGCTAGAACATAGAACATAAACGCTAGAACTTAGAACATAAACGCTAGAACATAGAACATAAACGCGAGACGGAACAAGGAGACGAAACAAGGAGTTAGTAGTTAGAGTCCGTCTCGTCCCATTTGTCTCCGGTCGTCGACCTCGCTCCCTTGGTGTCCGGGCGCTTGTTCGACAGAACAGAGCGTCTTCGTTTCTCATGAAAAGCATGTAAAGGATGTAGACCTTTTTCGCTCAGACCCGATTCTAGACCATTCTGTGGCGTTGATTCCTGTTTAAAGCGGTCATGATTATTTTATTTTGTAGCGTTAATGGAAGTAAATTTCAGTGGAGGGGATGGGGTCGGCGAGACATTTGCAATTCATATTCCCTGACGTGATCGCATTAGGAGTCTGTTCTGTCATATTTGATTAATGCGCCGTGTTTTCCTTAAAACAGGATTCAAATATGAAAACCGACGGAAATGAGGCTATTACACAGAATTATCAATTTTTTATAATCTACTCAAGGAGGAGGGGTGAAAAAGACGAAGTGCTCAGAAACGCGAGAGATCAGGATTCAGCAACATTAGTAATCAGTGTTGGGCTGCAGAAAGCAGTGGCCTGCGTCTTTGTTTGACGGCACAATGCCAGGGCACAGAACACAATTAACACGAGTGGCTTCTAGGCCCGCGTTACAAAGTCCATATGTTGGAAACATTAACCACTGTGTCAGATATATGTTTACGCGTAGGGCATTTAAATTAGCCCGCTTTCGGCTCTTTCTAACAATGCCTTTCTGGAGGGGGGCGGGAGGGGGAGGAACAGGGATAAATTATTGAGCCGCTGCCATCGTCAGTGAGGCCGGAGCAACCCCTCCGTCTCACAGAGTGCAGTCCCTCAGTGGTCTTAGGTATCTTATAAATGTTCCTTTATCATTAAGTAATCATAAAGTTGAATGCCCGGTACTTAGTTTTAACAGGTACGTGCAAATTAAAGCATAAATAATGTACAAATACAAGCTCGAATACTGATAGTCTTAAGAGTTAAGTATTAAAAAATCAAATCAAAGTCACACACTTTTACTTTAGCCTAGTACTCTTACGCTCTGCGGAGCACTGTGTGTATTTATATATTTATGTGTATAAATATTCAATAATATCAAATCACATCTAATAATGCACCTTTGTATTTAAATATTAATGTATAGGCTTATATTAGGGTTTCACATGATGTCACACACATTCGGGTCAGCCATCTTTATCCATCCATCAAAACATAGATCTATATATATAGCACTCTGCATTTGTATAATATATATATAAAACAACCCATGTAGAATTTCCATGTATTACGTGGAGGTTTCCAATGACCTCGCCTGGACAGGTAACTTTACGTCAGGTACTTAACATTACATACTACCCCCGCCCCCTCCACCGCTGGCCCGTCCCGTCCAGAGCCCCGCTAAGGCCGTCCTCATGTCGCAGAGTGAGGCATTAGTCAAAGCACGCGGGCCAACTCCCTCCGTCTATGGGGTATTTTACCTTGTGAAAACACCCTGGAAAGGCACAGCGGGCTCCTTAGTCAATGTCAATAGCCGTTTTTGGAACAAAGTGCATGTGTAGTGGAGTCAGCCGGCTCTCCAATTCCACCGTCGGCCATTTAGCCTGACCGTGGGTGACGGTGAATTAAAAAGAGGGGCCTTTATGTTCGACCCTGCAGAGCAAAGGGCTACATCCATAACTTACGGAGACAGCGAGGCCATTAGCCGCCGCGGCTAGGCCACCTTTACATAATACGATGCGGGGTAATCGCGGCGGAGTCCTACTGCACCGGGGGTAGAGGGCGCCTATCCCTATGCAGATCTGTAGTGCAGGAGTCAGCACCAGAAATGATAACACAGCCACCGCGCTGCCGGGTCCGGGCCCCGCTATTGATTCCGTTACCACTACTTCGACATGTTTCCGCCCGATATTATTGGCTGTAAATGAGTCGGCAGATTCCTCGGATAAGATCGTATCGTATGAAGTCCATGGACGGGGGCGGGGGGGGGGGCTGGAGACGGATCGCACACATGTGACTGCGCAACACGCGGACAAATAAAAATTGTCAGCGAAAGAAAAAAAAAAAGCAAAGTTATTAATCCCGAACACCGGCCGTTTCTTTTCATATCTTTCCTTTTTTTCTTTACCTCAAAGAACGAGGAACACATGGGCCTCGGGCGGGATGCCGTGAACACACGAAGCGACGTTCCAACGACAAACTGCTCTCAGCTGGAACCAGGGGGGGGGGGGGGGGGGGGGGGGACATGAGCTGTGGTCGGATCCAGATCCGGGAGGAGGAAGAAGGGGGGGGCGGCAGTTCCACGGGCCACACAGTAGTTGCCCATCACACACACACACACACACACACACACACACACACACACACACACACACACACACACACACACACACACACACACACACACTGTGTGCATCTGCTCGGTGAACTCTGCTGTGTGCCGTCGCTGCCACTATGGATCTGCCTGGTGGGGGGGGGGGCGTTCTGGGAGGGAGGGGGGTCTGTTGTGGGGGGGGGTCGTTCTTTAACCGGCGTATAACTCCTGCACCCGTTATGTCGGATCCGATGACACCCCGCTCTGCTTTGATTTACATATGTCCGAAAACGCTTACGCCCGCGATTAAGCGAGTTGACGATATCAAAGAAGGACGCTGCTGCAACGCCGTCCGTCTTTGAAAGGGATGAGCCGGGAAGGCCGGACAGACGGACTTCTCTTCGAATTACCTTAATGCCTCCAAAAGGGTCAAGCCAATAATGAATTATTGATAAGCATCATATGGATCTAACACCGTGGCTCCACATGCCTATTAGAGGCTGCGCTCCATGCATTTAGCCGGCTTGGAGCGGCTGCCTTGAACATCACTCTTAACTTCTTCTTTTTTTTTACTTCTACCCATTAGCTGTTAACAATGACGGACTCCGGGCCGCTCACGTTCCCAGCAAAGATCCAACGGCCGAGTCGGATGGAGAAGATCTTCTGTCATTCACTGAACTCTGTGCTTCCTCCTCCCGCCTGCCTCCCAAGGCGAAGGGGGAGTGCATTTAGGATTATTTTATATATATCTACTGGGAAATTAGTACGAGGGGAAAGAGTCTTTCAGGTGGAATGACGGTCAGATGAAAATTGAGAAGTTTGGAAAAAAAGCACAAATCTAATTGTGCCAATCCCTCGAGGGTTAATATTGAACTATTGTATAAAAAGGTCCATGATATCCCATCTATGATTTATTGCTAGATTCCAGTCATTTTCAATACATTACAGTTTCCAAATTGTGTTTAAATTGAGTGTAGAAGAGAAGAGGCCATTAGGAGATGCAGAAATGAAAATTATATTTAAATATTCATGCCCTCGGTACCTTATTATTGAATCTCTACACTAACAAAATCAATATTAAGTGCAGTTTGACATAAATTTATTTATGAATTTCGACTTTCTAAGTACTCGTTTTTTCACTCAAAAAGGACAAGTATAATGCTGTAATGATATCAAAACAGAGTGTCAGGGTGCATTAGGCTCCGACTTTATGAACCAGCACATAAAACTCCAGAGCATCCCTCACCAAAGTGCTTACTACACACAAATGTCGCTTTTTACAAACATCAGTCATTTCACCGCTCGGCGGTCGCCCTCGTGATAACGAACGGCGCAGTCATCTTGTTTTACCCTAAACGAGGCCCTTCTCAGCGAGCCCGCTCGGATTAGAGCCGGGGCCGGAGACTTTGTAACATTTAATTAAAATGAACGTCCCTCTCTCCGCGTCCTCTCGCTCTCCGTCCCGGCCCCGCCGTGTCCTTGTGCGTCTGGCCCCGGCGCCGCGCGGGGCTCCTGACTCGACTCCTTCGCCGACTGCGGGCGCTTTTGTTGTCGGACGGCCCTCTTTAAAACTTAGCATAAAATAACATTGTGCTTTATTGAAAGGCTGCGAGGAAGAGGATTAATAAATGACTGGCAATAAAGATTCCCTCAAGGGGCTTCTTGTTTGATTACCAATGTGGCGTCGTGGTATATATATATATATATATATATGTATATTGTGTTCATCGAGGTAAACAAGGGAATTGGGGAAGGAAAACCTTGTTTGCGGCCGATATTTACACACTCTTCACCGAATCCTATTAGCGCGCCTCGAGATAAATCCCTGAAAAGGGTCTGATTTCAGAGCGCTGCTGAAACATCTTTCCCACCGCTGTTTACTGAGGAGCGGGGAGGAAGTTAAAAGGCTCTTTAGTCGAGGGAGAAGGACGCATTTCTGGACACAAGATGATGCCATAAAAAAACGCAAAGGCAGTACGAAGCGACGCATCAATCTGGAGCCAGCAGAGAGAGGCGGGGGGGGGGGGGGGGGGGGGGGGGGGGGGGGGCAGTAAATCACGCCATGGCAGCCCTCGGCCCCGCCTTTAAAATAATTTAAAGAGATTCAAAAGGGCCCCCCCGATCCCTCCAGAGCCCCTTAGTAAGGGCTCTTATAAAGCCCTGGTACCGAGGCGCGAGGACACAGAAACACGACCCAGGACCCTGTTGAGGGACGCCAGAATGACGGGGTACGGCTCCGGGGGGGCCCCAGGATGCTTAAAGGCCGATGGCGCCATCAGCAGCTGGGAGGACAGGCGGTAAAGGTAGAGGGTGGGGGGGGTGGGGGGGTTGGGGGGGTTCAGCTGGTGCGATTGCCTTCTTTTATATGTTTTACAGACCCTCCTCGCAGGTCTGTGTGTCTCAAAGCGTGCCGTTTACCCACACGTGGGTTTATAGGACGCATGGACGCATACACACACACACTGCACACACGTGCACACACACACTGCACACACACACACTGCACACACGTGCACACACACACTGCAGTGCACACACGTGCACACACACATGGACATGGCACACACACATTGACACCAACACAAGCACACAAACATACAGTATAACTGACTCACAGACACAAATGCACTCACAAACACACACTCACAAATAGACACACACATGCACACACACACACACACACTGCACACAAGCATGCACATGGCACACACATTGACACCAACACAAGCACACAAACATACAGTATAACTGACTCACAGACACAAATGCACTCACAAACACACACACACACACACACACACATAGACACACACATAAACATATAAACACACACACACATTAAAGGGCTTTCTGAATTCAACTCAGGTTTATTCTGTTGTAAGTGATTTACCATAATTGAGCAAAGGCTAATTATTTGGGGAGATTATGCATATAAAACATTTTTACATTAATTCCCGCTGTTGACCTTTGAACCTTGAGATAATAGTCTTCGCCGGAGCGTTTAGGGTCACACACTCCACGCAGTGTTTATGAACACATTCCTTTGGTCAGAAAATTGGATTTTGACATTCAATAAATTGAGTCAGTTAGGACATTTTTTCCCTTCAATAAAACAGTCCTTTACAGCGCTCGGGAAAGTGTCTCAGTCTAATCCCCCCCCCCCCCCCCCCCCCCCCCCCCCCCCCCCCCCCCCCCCCCCCCCCCCCCCCCCCCCCCCCCCCCCCCACACACACCTCCTCCTGCTAGAAAATGGAATCGTAAAAACTGTTCATGCTAAATGAAAAAGGGCGTCATAAAGTAGCATTAGGTTGGAGTGCCCCCCCCACCACACACCCCATCCTTATCAATACCCCCTCTCTGGTGCTCCCTCCCCCCCCTCCCTCCCTCCCTCTCAGGTCTCCCTGAAACAAGACATAACAGGCGTAGAAAGAGCCACAATCTGTCATTCTTGTAATATCAGATAAAAGTCTTTAAAAGCTAAAGGTGCGGGGATTCTTTTTGTTCAGCGCTGGCGCGGCCCGCGGTCCCCGGGATTAGCGACATAAAGCACTATATATTATTTGCAGGAGAGCTTAGCTGGCAGAATCTGTGCCTTCACACATAAGTCAATTTATATTAGAATTTCTATACATGCATTTTCTTGTTACCGTCAGTATGCAAAAATGGTACTTACAAACAAATAATGCATAATGTACCAGCGGTGAGAGCATCAATAACCCTGTTTGAGGGTTTTAAAACGAAATGCAAAATGAGAGAGGGGGGGGGGGGGGGAAGAGAGCAGCATAAAGATAGGCCGTATAATATATACAATGCATTAAACACGAAAAACGTCAAAAAATATATAAAGCGAGCTCTTGGCTCAGGAGACAGCCCGCCGTTTATCAAGAGCGGGACGAGGAGCGGGGAATGAAGACACCGGCGCCTTCAGACGCCGCACGTATTTCATTGACTAACAAAGTCAGGTTATCAGCGTAAAGAGGAAAACTCTCTGCTGCTACTGCTGCAGTCCTTCTCCAGTCCTACCACTGCAGAGCCATCAGCCAGGAAGAGAGACAGAGAGAGACAGAGAGGGGGGGGGGAGAGAGACAGAGACAGAGAGGGGGGGGGAGAGAGACAGAGAGAGACAGAGAGGGGGGGGGAGAGAGACAGAGACAGAGAGGGGGGGGGGGAGAGAGACAGAGACAGAGAGGGGGGGGGGAGAGAGACAGAGACAGAGAGGGGGGGGGAGAGAGAGAGAGAGAGACAGAGAGGGGGGGGGAGAGAGACAGAGACAGAGAGGGGGGGGGGAGAGAGACAGAGACAGAGAGGGGGGGGGAGAGAGACAGAGAGAGACAGAGAGGGGGGGGGAGAGAGACAGAGACAGAGAGGGGGGGGGGAGAGAGACAGAGACAGAGAGGGGGGGGGAGAGAGACAGAGAGAGACAGAGAGGGGGGGGGGAGAGAGACAGAGACAGAGAGGGGGGGGGAGAGAGACAGAGACAGAGAGGGGGGGGGGAGAGAGACAGAGACAGAGAGGGGGGGAGAGAGAGACAGAGAGAGACAGAGAGGGGGGGGGGAGAGAGACAGAGACAGACAGAGACAGAGACAGAGAGAGGGGGGGGAGAGAGACAGACAGACAGACAGACAGACAGACAGACAGACAGACAGACGGACAGACAGAGAGAGAGAGACACAGAGAGACACAGAGAGAGCGAGAGTTCAATAGGGACAATGGACTTGAAGAAATATATAAATCCCAATATAAAAATAAGTACTTTTACTGAATCCTGGGTGAGATATTGAGGCGTTGCACAGAAATTGTACAATTGAGGTTAAAGACATAAAGGATTGGATGTCCCTTCACAGAGACAATGGAGGTCACGGTGTTAAACAAGCACTGTTACTTCTCATGCTATATCGTGCGTTGTAAATAACAAGCACTAAGAAGTGCCCTTGAACGCCAGCGTGCGGAACGTTGGAGAACAGTGTTCTTTGTGGGGAACTTTACAGCGACAAATGGAGCTAATGAGCAGAGCCAATCACTCAGAGATATTTGCAAAAAGTGGTAAAAAGACTGGAACATTCTATGACAACAGGAACCGTTTACAACAAGGAGTGCATAACGTGGATCCCACTTCAGAACAGACTAGACAATCGGATTACTTGACAACAGAGAGAGAAAGAGGACGTTCAGGAGAGCTAGTCTTTTAGCAGAGAACCTGTCAATGTACAGCTCCTTCGGGCACTTTGGTACACCACATAACACATGTCCCCCCCCCCCCACACACACACACACTCGTCCGTCCACTCAGTTCGTAGCGGATGTTGTGCAGTTTGCGGTGAGGCGTACTGTTGCCTCTGTTGCATTTTCTCCCACTGGTTTGACATTCAAGATCGCTCAATTATGTATGAACGGCAGGCAATATCCTTTACCATCATGCCCCTGATGGAACATATTTCATTTTCAAGGGCTGCAGAGCACAATCAGAACCCCTCCACGTAATTACGACTTATTAAAAATGATTGTGAATTATCAGTGGATCTGTGGCGCGGCGTCCGGGTCCAGACAGCGAGCTGGGGCGTGCTGCGCCTGGCAGAGGGTCTGTCAGAACAACACGTCGGGGCTCACGGACCACTGAACCATGGATACCTCCAATGAGCCAAACGCATCGAGATCACAGCCTGCATCATCCCCGTAAGCCACATTATGGGGGCTCCACGGGGGGGTTGTGTTATAGGGGTGTGTTGTTGCTTCAGGGGGTGCCCAGGTAGTACTGGTGAGTCACTTTGGCCTGACTTGTTTGCGAGCCTCTATGAGCACTTGCGTGGCTGTTTCCCCGGCTCCCTATACACAGTGTCGTTATGAAGAGACACAGCCGAGCAGTGAAAATACATCTTAAACAGCATGTTTACCCCTCACACAACATGCAGGGATTAAAAATGGATGAGGCACGCCATCCATTATTTCAGCCTCCAAATGGCAAAATCTGTATAAAGCCCTAAGTATCTGTCTGGGTGAGAATAAATAAATCAAATACACACTTTTTCTTTGTGCAGAGGATGACGCCTGATGTCGTGTTTGTGGAGAGCGAGCGGTTCTCCGGAAAACACGACAAGCTTTCTGAACTCGTATAAATAAATCAAAAGTTTTCAATTAGCTTCTTGTGTCTTTTCGGTGAAATCAAATGCTTTGTCACTTCTTTGCAGGGAGGGGGTTCCTGGGGGGTGGGGGTGTTATATTTTAATTCCAAGGTGAATTTCTCCCTGTCTGAATTATTCTTAAATTCGCCAACATGGACACGTGCCAGAAGTGATTTTGCTGTAAACACGGAAATGATTTCTAACATGCATTGTGTAGAGAGAGAGCGAGAGGAAAAGCACCATAAAAAATTTAGCTTCACAAGACAAGTGAATAAAAATGCGTGCTGAAACAAGGAAAAGAACCTCGACATTCACAGTTTTTACATTAATAATGGAGGCTTTTCCGGGACTAACATCGCTGTTCCCTCTTCTGTCTGACTGCTGCCATCCTTGCCCCCATTTTGTTATTTTTAGAGATTTGTGAGAATAGCGGCGTCTTGTTTTTGGTTGTTGCTGTACTTTGTCTCTCTGCACACGGTGCCTAAGTGTCCAACGCACACATGTCTGCTGTGTGTTTCCACGTTTCAGGGCAGCAGGGCAGCACTTTGATTTAAATTATCTACAGCTATTTGTTTGCTACGCGCCGCGCGGTACAACGGGCCAACGTCTCCGGCTGCTTCCGACCGAACGGAGAATAGAACATGAGGGGAAGCACGACATCAACTCAACTGTCAAATATTCGGCGGTTGCACCATATTCCTTTAATCCATGAAATAAAATAACGCAAACATGGGGATCAAATTCAGTTTTTTTTGTGTCGGAATTTTTGGTTAAACATTAGTGTCAATAAATCCCATCATAGTTATTATGTAGTAAAGATACAGGATTAAATGTCGAAATGTGTGATTGCGGCAGATCTCTTGGCCATCAGCGATGAGCTGTAGTGTTGACGTGATGCTGTGGGAGGCTGACAAACTCTCGGCTTCATCAAGCTGACAGCAGCTAGCATGACCTGCACTGTGAACTCCGCTAACACAAACTGACACTGTGGGTCACACCGAGAACAGACAAATAGCTTTCACTTTCTTTTTTTTCCGACCGGTATTTTCCGTGGTTCCTGTTTACGCGGCAATTATATTCTTAGGTCTTTACGTGTTGGTAGTCGACTGACCCCTTTAAACTTATATTTACCAAGCTGGAACTGTTAATGAAATGTTCTTTTTAATTAGGACGTTGGTGAGGGTGGGAGATCTGAGAGCTCTGTGTTGTTGTGGCTGTGTGGGTGACTGAAGGGTGCAGATCCACAGTCCTCAGATAAAACGCTAATATCTTAATTAAGACTTGGCGCGGCGGCTGTTAGCAGTCGGCGCGGACGCCATTTTCTTGAACCCGTGCCATGGGCGGCGCACAGAAGCATAGTAATATTCACCAAGCAATGAATCAATGAAACAATATCATAATTTCTTCTTTTGTTGTTTTGTTTTTTAGGAGCGGGTCGTTTCTCAGGCTTGACTGATTGAAAGTGGTCGGACTACTCACGGTAACAACTGTAAAGGAGGGGGGGGGGGGGGGGGTTACTTCAGTGCCTGTATAATGCAGTCCTTGGCAAGCACTCTCATTGTATTAGGTACATTAGGGCGGAAATGTGCACTAACTTAAAAATGCTCATGTGAAAAAACATGGAATGTATTAAATTAATGGTCTCTTTTGCCTGAGGGCAGTAATGAAAAGGGACCCCCAATGAGTTCATTTTGCACGGCATTGGTTATGGATTCAACGCTCTAATTGAATTTCAATGTAAGTTTTACAAAGTCTTTATTACAGTAACTCTTGATGTAAATCGCATGTGATCCGTCTCGGGACCCTACCCCATTAAGGCGTTTTCCCCGTAACGTGTGTGCGCTGTTCCCACACCTCTCTAGTAGCCATCCCTGTTGTCACCTCTCCTCTATTGTCTGTTCACGCTGATAACCAGGCGAGGTTTTACACTTTAGGCAACATTATGGGGGAGAAAAGGCAGCTTCTTAAAAAGGAGTAATTGCTCGTCTTGCCAGCAGCCAGGGGAAGGGGGAGACAGCTAAAGTATACGGAGCACACACACGCGTCACATGGATTAGCAGGATGCGCGCTGACGTACGCACAAGGAACATTTTTAGCTGAGAATAGCAAATTATAACATGCTTCCCATGAGCTGCAGGAGAATTAGAACACACGGCGCACGCAGAGAGTAAAAACCTTCAAATCCACCACTTTGCTCCGCAGCGTTTGTTTGAGTTTAAGTTTGGACTTTTCAAAATTCTAAATCTCCTTTGGATTATTATAAATGAAAACGTTGTGTGCGTGTGTATGCAGACACAAACTTCTCTGCATCCATAATCTATCCAATGCTTTTCTTTGTGGTTTTATTTGAACAACTTGAGAAAATAAACACTATGATATTGATGTTTATTTCTACTTCTGTTAACATTGTGTTTCACATGTGGTCGTGTATTTGCTTCATCCTTACAGAGTTCTAAACACGCTGCCTCCAGCTCAGCCCGTTCCATCTCCATCCAATGTTCCTTCAGTCCAGCCCTTCCTCATCCAATTCTAGGTCAACACAAAGCCAAATATTAGCTAATGGCCTACCTTTAGCAAACAACATGGATGAAATGATGGATCTATTACTCATTGTAATAAGCCCATAACCCGATAAACCTGAGCATAACACAAATCTGTGTGTGTGTGTGTGTGTGAGTGCGTGTGTGTGAGAGTGTGTGCGTGCGTGCGTGTGTGTTTATACTGTGTATGTGTGCACATTTGTGTGTATGTACATGTCTGATGCATCTGTTGTGTGTGTGTGAGTGCGTGGGGTGTGGGTGAGCCTGTGGGAGTGTGTGTTTGCGCGCAAAGGTGCGTGTGTGTATATGCAAGTGTGTGTATGTGTGTGCGTGGGGTGTGGGGGAGCGTGTGTGCCTATATGTCTGTGTGCATACGTGTGCGTGTGTGTGGAGCACTACGGTGACCAGATCATGCGAGCGGGAGCCGAGACTTGACGCGATATTTCCTTTGTTGTTTGTTCAGGAAAGGGAGGTTATTGTAAACGGGCCAGGGAAGATAAATAACCCGGCCGTTTCCATGGCAAACGCACAAACATTGACTGCCCAAGACAAAAGAGCAGCGGACGATTAATCCAGATCTGTCATTTTGTTTGGTCGCTCAGAGTGTTTTTGAGGGAAATATGCTTTCAAAACAGGAGGCCTCTCCGCCCTTTCCACAGGGAAGGGGAAATCAGACTTTTTTTTTCCCGAACAAGCCCTGGTTTCATCTTGTATATTATTTTCCGTGCTTCGCCATCCTGATTGTTTGAAAATATCTGATACCCTTTTTTTTTACTGGCCGTGGTCAGGAAACTCCTTCTGCAGCTGTATACATGCGGCTTTTTTCTGGCCTTTGGAAGAAAGGGTATTGTCTTTAAATTCCTAAGAAACGCTGGTGCAACCTTCGGAATCGACTGGAAACCCATCCCTAAATATTTTCGCCGCCCGGTAAACACGTACTTTTGCCTGATTACAAAGGTCAGCTGCAGTTCACTTTTCTTGAAAAGACATTAGGCCTGTTTCGAATATCGGCTCATTACTGCATCAAGATAAGAGGAGCATTGGTCTCACCTATAATAAGAACAATGGTCATTATACCTTATTATGAACAGAACGTATTAGGGGCCTAAACAACATATAAAGTAGCCAGTTAAAGCCCTACAGCCAGACTAATCAGCATATCCCTCACAAGATCTACTCCACGGTGCATCTGGGATGTAGCGTCCATGTTCGCCCCCAGACAGAAGTGGTCAAACCAAACATGGGGAAAAAGTACAAAATAAAAATCTGCACATTCATGACCAAAACTCTCCTCAGTGTACGGGGGCCTCGTTCTGCACCATCCCCGACACACGGAGGAAGAGTCCTCGTCTTCATCCTAGTCTTCGTCCTCGTCTTCTCCTTGTATCCTGGCGGTCTTCGCCTTCGTCCTTACATCTAGGCGGTCTTTGTCTTCGTCCTTATATCCTGGCGGTCTTCATCTTCGTCCCTATATCCTGGGGGTCTTCGTCTTCGTCCTTGTATCCCGGCGGTCTTCGTCCCTATATCCTAGCGGTCTTCGTCTTCGTCCCTGTATCCTAGCGGTCTTCGTCTTCGTCCCTATATCCTGGCGGTCTTCATCTTCGTCCCTATATCCTGGTGGTCTTCGTCCTTACATCTCGGCGGTCTTCGTCTTCGTCCCTATATCCTAGCGGTCTTCGTCTTCGTCCCTGTATCCTAGCGGTCTTCGTCTTCGTCCCTATATCCTGGTGGTCTTCGTCCTTACATCTCGGCGGTCTTCGTCTTCGTCCCTATATCCTAGCGGTCTTCGTCTTCGTCCCTATATCCTGGTGGTCTTCGTCCTTACATCTCGGCGGTCTTCATCTTCGTCCCTATATCCTGGTGGTCTTCGTCCCTATATCCTGGCGGTCTTCATCTTCGTCCCTATATCCTGGCGGTCTTCATCTTCGTCCTCACATCTCGGCGGTTTGCGTTTTCTTTGTTATTATGTTTCCCTGTGCAGCGCGGGGATGACGAGGGGAGCAGCGTTGATGAGCTGTGTCTGATTAAGATCTAATTGTTATCGCCAGCCTTTAATATCAACCCTCTGCCGCGTGCTGGAGGAGGTGAGGCCTTCCCAAAGTGCTGCGTGCGCGAGTGTCCTCCCGTATTTGTGTGTTACTCAAGTACTAGTTAGCGGTGAGGTGACAGGAGTGGAGCCCCCGGCTCGCCGACATCAACAACACAACAACAACAACAACAACATCAACAAACAGGAATTGATGGCTAGCGTTTATTATCTGGTTTAATTGCTCGTCATCTGGCGGATCTGACAGTTGTGGTTAATGAGAGAGGGAGCGTAGGCAGCGCTGTTGGCAACAAGCTTCATCGGGGAAGACGGGTGTGGGTTCGTGCTCCAGTTAGTGTGAGAGTGTGTGTGTGTGTGTGTGTGTGTGTGTGTGTGTGTGTGTGTGTGTGTGTGTGTGTGTGTGTGTGTGTGTGTGTGCCGTGGGGGGTCACGGTGAAGAGGTGCGCGAGACCACATTCCAGCTGAACAGAAGCAACAGAGGACCGCGCCGAACGGAGAGCGCCAAACCGTTTGTTTATCGCGTTATCAAAACAAGTTTCTTAAGTGTCGAGTTTCAAGGCCCAGGAGCATCTCGTTAACCTGGTGTGTCGTTATTACGCTCTCTGCCACACACACACACACACACACACACACACACACACACACACACACACACACACACACACACACACACACACACACACACACACACACACACACACACACACACCTAGACACATGTGGGGACACGTAGACGCCCACGCACATGAACCCGCTCACACACACATACACACACATAATCATCCACACACACACACAAACATACACAAACCCAAACAAACAAAAACACAAACACACACACAGGCTCACACATGAACCCACACACTCACACAAAAAAACACACACATGAACCCGTTCACTCACTCACACAAACCCGCTCACACACACACACACACACACACACACACACACACACACACACACACACACACACACACACACACACACACACACACACACACACACACACATTTTGCAAAGTGATCAAACGCAGGATATCACTCAAATCAGGCCTCTTCCTTCAATGTTTATCGGTGCCATCGGATTGGCCGAGATCCAGGAAGGAACCTGTGTGACACTCGACACTATCAGGCTTCACCCAGGGACGCACAATACACACGGCCAGAGGATGTGGGGGGGGGGGGGGGGGGCACACCCAGTGTGGACCGGGGGGGGGCAGACGGCTCGACTGCTACCTCACCTTCCTGTTAACATGACGCACTCTATAATAATACCATCCCAGAAACACACACACACACACACACACACACACACACACACACACACACACACACACACACACACACACACACACACACACACACACACACACACACACACACACACACACACACACAGCCACAGCCAGAATCTTACATCAGTGGGTCCATGGGAAAACAGAGGCCCATTGATAAATCCTGTTGGTTGAAACATGGGCACTAGAGTAGAGCTGCCCCCCCCTCCCCGTCGCCCCCGCCCCCGCAGGCCCACATGGGAACCATTACGGGGTGTGTGTGTGCGAGTTTGGCTAAGGGCCGCGCCGACCAGCTGCATCTGATTCTTTATTTACCTTTTGCACTCGGGCTGAGTAACGCCACGAGCACATCTGCTACCGTGCAGCGTCGCCGTGGTTACATGCGTGGTTGACCTGTGATTCTGTAATTACCCGCTAAACGAGATGAAGAGGCCTGGGCCAACCACTGCCAAACCGGGGCCTGCCACACACACACATGGGAACACGCACACACACACACACACACCCCTACACACACACACACACACACACGCACACACACACACGGTTGACACACACACACACACACACACACACACACACACACAAAGCAGTCTCTCACTCACACAAACACATTCTCTCTCTCTCTTACACGCACACTCACACACACACACACACGCCCCCGCTGCGGTTCTGCCGCCAGGCCGGCGCGTGGCTCCGGTTCGGCCCCCAGAACCCGCGGGCCCCACTGGAGCCTCCCTTCACCACCGGCCTGCTCCGGAGCCCGAGGGGAAGCTGTGGTCCCCCCCCCCCGAGAAGATTAGAGGAGACGGAACAACCCTGGGCTCTCATTGGTTCAAATTAGCCACATGGCAGCGCGAGAAAACACAAGGCCCCTGCCACCGACCTAGGACAGACAGCACAACGTGTGGCCCCTCCAGGGACCCCTAACCTGGAGCCTGGTGCCCCCTCTACCTGGAGCCCGGTGCCCCCTCTACCTGGAGCCCGGTGCCCCCTCTACCTGGAGCCCGGTGCCCCCTCTACCTGGAGCCCGGTGCCCCCTCTACCTGGAGCCGGTGCCCCCTCTACCTGGAGCCCGGTGCCCCCTCTACCTGGAGCCCGGTGCCCCCTCTACCTGGAGCCCGGTGCCCCCTCTACCTGGAGCCCGGTGCCCCCTCTACCTGGAGCCCGGTGCCCCCTCTACTTGGAGCCCGGTGCCCCCTCTACCTGGAGCCTGGTGCCAGCCCCCCGTGCTGCAGCAGACACGTCCCCCCTCCCCCGGTGATCAGCAGAAGGAGAGATATCGGCGCGTCTCAGAGGAGAATGTCATGTTATGCTCCACAGTGTCACAGGTGGCCAATTTACCTGCAGAAGGTCAACCCCCGCGGAGACAAAGTTCTCAACTGTGTCATTTTTATTAATTTCCTGTTGTTTGTTTTGCTTTTTTCTGTGTTTCAGTTTTTTTGCTTTCGGTGAAACGCAGAGGAATGTGTTTCTGCTGAACATCACGGCAAACCCAAAGAATCCCGGATCTAAAAGACAGCTTTATGAAATAATAATGAGTGATTATGAGCAATAACTATGGGGACCATCTATGGATCACTTCACAGAAGCAGCCAGGAAGGAGGGGGGGGGGGGGGGGGGGGGAGGAGGCCACCGGGCTTAGCATCTCCCAGATGTGCTAACCATATGCCGCAACTGAAATTAAAACGGGAGAAAGAAAGGCAGTGCACACATGAAAGGGGCTTCAGTAAAGACGGTGAACAGCTCCACCGAGTAACGGCCGAGAGAGGCCACGCTAAAGTAGCGTGGGACGGTGGCGTCTTTTCTTTTTTCCGTGACCTGTCGTTGTTCCGTTTCCTGCTCATAAGTTCAGTGAGCAGATGGTGGCGGGCTGAAGGCGTGGGGAGCTGGACCGTGAAGCCCATTGTACCCACGCCGCGTGTTGTATACGATGCGTCTCGCTGTTGTCCTTTTATAGAGCGTTTGGTGCATTCCAGGGTTGGACAGAAACAGAAGGTTAAGGCATGATTAGGAGGCTGTGATTATAGCCTATGTGAGACAAGCGTCTGCTGTAGGAAATAATACAGTGTTCAGAGTTAATACTCTTAATACTGCCATTCTCTGCTAACCCAATCCGAACAGAGCCTGTCGTTGTTATTGTTCTACAATGCTTTAGATTTAATCTATATGCATTTATTTATTTATTTTCGATATATATTAATTGTGCCATACTATTTTTGTAGGATGTTACAGAGAATATATCATAAATATATATATATATATATATATATATATATATGCAATACACAGAATACATATTTTCCATTATTCAGGAAAGGTCCCATGCCGAGAATGTAGTTAAATTGTGATCAACACTGTCCTCTATTGTCCAGACGGAGAACTGAAACCATGCCGTTCAAAACCACTTGAGGCGAAATGTTTTGAATTCATCTCGACTATTGAGTTCTTCTTTAAAAGGCCTCCGAAAAATGTTGTCAGTGAATCTGGTTTGTGTTAATAAATGGATGGAAATAACAAATGTGTTCCAAATAAAACAATTCTGACAATACAGGGAAAAATACATAAGCCATTCGCCGCGGCTCGAATCCCTTCCTTAATATGAATTTCAATAACATGGGGCTTTTGGAGAAGCTGGCACCAGCACCCTGTGAGACCATCTCTAAATCAGCCCGTTGTGCGTGTTGGATAGACACATGTTTATTAAACGGTTGGCTTGTATGCGTCTGCATCATGTCCACCCCCGGGCAAAGCATGGCAAAAGGCCTGGCTGTGTTTCTGCTCGTGTAATCAAACTTCACCGCGGTGATGGACCAACACGTGTTCTTTGGTGAGACTGCAAACAGCTGTCTGCCCTGTCATGGGCTCTAAATACAGGAGTAAACGAAAAAATGTGGGCAAATGGTACTTAGCACGATGACGTCAGTATCTACCTGACTGATGCCAGGATCACAGAGGCAAGTGGAAGAACATAGTACGAGAATAAGACGAGATAAAAGGGAATTAAGGAAAATAATATTACAAAATATATGGTACATTTATACAAACATAGAAAAATTGTTTGCACATTAACAATTGTAAATGAAAAGACTATGTGAGCTTCTTTCTTTTCCACAGTATTGGCAGGTGCCATGTTGTCAATACAGCAATCTGACGAGGTCACTACCACTACAGGGTTAAATTATTGGAATTTAGTAAAATATAATATGTGTGCTTAACTTTTAGGAAGAAGCACTAACCATGAGTCCAAAACTATTCTAAGGATCTCCACAGATCTTGGCTGAGTTTCCTTTGTCTTCCCTTTCCACTCTTCATTTCTTTGATTCCGTCGCTGCGTTACCTCACTGGTCGTATTCACCGAGTGGCGTCTTGGGGACCGCTTCAGGACCCGCACAGCAAGGGTTTAGAACCAAGATGGCCACTATTTGAATAAGGCCCGTTGACCTTTGAATAAATAACTCTAGAACTCAGAACACCCCCTGGGTGTTTGCGTAATTTAGATGTGCTTTTATGAATAATATGTCAGAGTCAAATAATATGTCAATATGTTTTATGGTGTTTTTATACATTTTATTTTGGTAACCTTTATGGAGAAAGAGATCATTCCATTTCTATTGACCATCCTAGAAGATTAAAAGTGAATAAATAAATAAATAAATACAACTGATATTCTACTCTGTCATTGATCCTGAAACTCAAACATGGAAACTATGGCCGATACATTGTGTGCATATAAATAACTAGATGTGGTGTTGGCAGCATGTGTTTTCTCATTCAATAATCCAGTAGAAGTGGCCATGCAAGGACTTTTCAGCAGGTTGTTTTGTAGTTAAATACTCAAATTTAAGATGGCTGAAGGAAAAATAAGGGAACATATACTTCAAATGAGTATTTATTAATTTGTATTTTATTTTATGCCGGTTTGTAAAATACTTTTTTTTTTTTCTTGACAAGGTTTGACTTGATGTAAAAATATGAACAATTGTAATTTGTCACTATTCCTCTGCTATGATTTGATTGCTTCACAGTAGCCTAATCATTAACTGACCGAAACTAGTTTGGATTTGTGCAAGAAACAAAATCAATAAATCCAAGAGTTAAAGTCCAACGCTGCAAAAATGAAAACTTCTTATTTAGAAAGTGATGAGATTCAACTATTGAATCTCAAGTTAATCTCAAGTATTGTCAAGTTAAGTTACATAAAACATTTGAAAACTTAAAACAAAACAAAAAAGGTAACGCATTACTATAAAGAGTGATATGGGAGTACACATGACCATAATGATTGCCATGTTGATGATTATGATGTTCTTAATACCAGAAGAGATTCGCTCTCCTAACTTGTTCTCGTTATGCTTCACATCGCGGATCTCCCACTTACCAGGATTTGGGAGTAGGCTTGGTGTTCCGGGGTCCACTGCAAGTAAGGGCGACTTCTTTGAAGCTTATGGTGAACATTTTGTAGGATTGAAGCCACATTTGTGATCAGTCCTTGCAGGTCTGATGATGAAAATTCCTCCAACATCCCAAAGCTCTGAGGTAAAACTTGCTATGCTAAACCAAGGCCCGACGGCTATTTCTAAAAAATGTAATATCGTTGACCGCCACACAGAGCCGCTGTTTCGCCGTTTTCCTTGAACAGTCTCACGAATTAAATTTTGGAGGACTACGGAACCGGATATAAGCGGGAACCTGTCAGGTAACTTGTGAACAAAAGCGTTTTGAGGTTTTTTATTACACAGACGTTTCAGGACCTTTATAACCAGACAAACAAGTGCTTTAAAAAAAAAAAAATCCTCCCTTGTAAATTGGGAAAATCGTTTGATTGCCATTCATCTTGCCACCCACCCAACCCATTACAGCTTAATGCTGGACTGCAGTGTCACTATAAACTCACTGTATCTCCCTGTATCACATTGTATCTCTCACTGTATCTCCCTGTATCACACTATATCTCTCACTGTATCAAACTGTATCTCCCTGTATCACACTGTATCTCCTTGTATCACACTGTATCTCCCTGTATCACACTGCATCTCCCTGTATCACATTGTATCTCTCACTGTATCTCCCTGTATCACACTGTATCTCCCTGTATCTCTCACTGTATCACACTGTATCTCCCTGTATCACACTGCATCTCCCTGTATCACACTGCATCTCCCTGTATCACATTGTATCTCTCACTGTATCTCCCTGTATCACACTGTATCTCTCACTGTATCTCCCTGTATCACACTGTATCTCCCTGTATCTCCCTGTATCTCACTGTATCTCCCTGTATCACACTGTATCTCCCTGTATCTCTCACTGTATCTCCCTGTATCTTTCACTGTATCTCCCTGTATCACACTGTATCTCCCTGTATCACCCTGTATCTCACTGTATCAAACTGTATCTCACTGTATCTCACTGTATCTCCCTGTATCTCACTGTATCTCACTGTATCTCCCTGTATCTCACTGTATCTCCCTGTATCTCACTGTATCTCACTGTATCTCCCTGTATCTCCCTGTATCTCACTGTATCTCCCTGTATTTCACTCTAAACAATAGATATGGAGATCTTCCCAGAGCCGTTAAACAGACGTAAAGAGGTTCAACATACACATGATAGGAGAGTAATATTACTTTCAATGCATGTTTAACTAAACAGTTCAATCCATGCATGATAGATCAAGCAGTACTTTAAAAGCATGGACGTGGCTAGCGGAGTTTACGGCTAGTCACGTTAGCCTTCGCATGTAGAAACCCACGGTCATAAGGAAAGTATTAAGAAACTTTCTGTAAAACATGCAAACTGCAGTACGATCGTAACAGTGTATGGAAAATAATAGAACACATGTGATGAATCGATTTCGGGCCATTTTATATCGATTCTGAATCGTAGTAAATGAGAATTGCGATTCTTATATGAATCGATTTTTTGGCACACCCCTAGTTTATACACTAGTGCTGATTCTCTTTTTACTAGACCTGGATAAACCACAGATCTAGGGAGGATTATCAAGCGGATCCCGGTGGAAAGTCGCTGTAATATGAAGGCCTCCGATGGCGTGGTGGTGGAGGTGGAGGCCGCCCTGTTGGACCGACCTCCATACACCTATGACCATGTTCCAGTTTGCAATCAACAGCCGGCCCGGCCGCAGGATGACCGTGAAGGAGATCTACACCTGGATCGAGGACCGCTTCCCCTTCTTCCAGCAGCAGACCAAGCCCTCCTGGAAGAGCTCCATCCACCACAACCTGTCCACGCACGACATGTACACACGCGACACCTGTGTCTTACTGGACCATCCGACCCGAGGCCAACCGTCACCTGATCCTGGATCAGGTGTAAAAGCCCGGCGACAAGGGAATGAAAAGTCGCTAAATATAGCGACAAAATCGCTAAATTGGCAACACTGTAGGGAAGCAGCACAGGACTAAACGCAGCAGATCTGCAGTACACCATATGGCCAAGGGTGGCTCCCATTCACACTTATTAAACAAGGCAGTTTTATTTTGGCGAAAATCATATATAATAATACACTACATTTTTAACTCTGTTACACATGGCCAATGCCATTTAGATTAGTATATGCATATTTATATATTTTGTTGCATATTGTTTTTTATTTTAATTGAATTTATATATAATAGCTGTTAACTGAAAACGTAATGATGAATGGCGATAAATTGAATAGTCCAGTCATAATTCATGCGTAGCGTATTTCTTATAGTCAAAGAATGAGACGAGCGCCTGATTCTACGGTTATCTTCTATAGTCGGCCTACGACTATCCAACAATGTACAATGATTGCAATTTGGCAAAAAAAATTGGTTAGGTCAAAACCCTTTTTCTTTTATTTTTTCATGAACTATTTAATATCTCATCTATTTTGTCTTCTATTTATCAATGCGCAGTTACGCTTGGGAACATTTTCCAAACGGGTACTTTTTTCCTCTAATGATACCCAGTCAAAGAAATATAACAATCCGATTTATTGCCAAATTACATATAATTGTTTTAAATTAACTTTAGAATCAAGTGTGGATCTCTACAATTGATTTGGGTTGTAGTTAACGAGTAAAGTCTTTGTTTTGTATTCTTGGACACCCCTACAAATGGGACCGTCCGACTCGATGATGTCACCAACACCCGGCAGCCATTTTGTTAGCTGGTCGGAAGCTAAAAAGATTAGCTGGGACGTGACACACAAAGTGTTGCCATTGATTCTCATTTTTAAGTCAAGCAACAGGGCATTTGTCGAACGCTCTCTCTGCATTCGACGTACGACTCTACACCACCTCATTGCCGGTTCGAGTGAGCAACCCTCCGCGTTTTGAGAAAACGTAAACTGCGATACCTGGGTAACCCATTCATTTCTCTCGTTTGTTAGCCTAGCCTAGCTTAGCCTAACCGACCAGCCGCTCATAAAGAAGACCTCCGCTTCATGGCCGCCGGCGATCCAGTTCTTCAAAGCGGTGAGCACTAAAATAACAACCTCACAGTCGTCCCTTGGAGGCTTCCTCCCCTCACTCGTCCGTTTTGTGCGCTAGTTTAGCAGTTCGTTCGGTCGCGTTGAGACCCCGCGGTTAGTTCAGCCTCCGTACGCCTCGTGGAATCACCCAGACGTCAGACGGTTCGTTTTGAGTTCGACTGCTACGAGCCTAAACAGCCCGGAAACATGTCCGAGTTATACATCCGAGTGGCCGAGGACGAGAGCGAGGAGCCCATGGAAATCCCGTCGGAGGACGACGGCACCGTGCTGCTGTCCACGGTGGCGGCCCAGTTCCCTGGGGCCTGCGGCCTGCGCTACAGGAACCCCGAGTCGCAGTGCATGCGGGGGGTCCGCCTGGTGGAGGGGGTCCTGCACGCCCCGGAGAGCGACTGGGGGAACCTGGTCTACGTCGTCAACTACCCCAAAGGTAGGCCTCACAACATAACGATTACTTCAACTCGTATGAGTGTAGTACTACTGCACTAGGCTCTCATGGGGTGGTGTGGAACTGCGTGTAGATCAATGGTATTCTCTCACACTGCTTCTGCTCTCATTCATCAGACAACAAAAGGAAGATGGAAGAAATGGACGCCGCCTCCGCTGTTAAAATCAAGAGGGGCTCCCAGAAGACGTCGGATCTTATTGTGCTGGGGCTGCCGTGGAAGACGTCAGAGCAGGACCTGAAGGACTACTTTGCCACCTTCGGGGAGGTCATCATGGTGCAGGTAATGTGGTCTAGTAACCGTCTGCACTCTGTCCACAGCTCAAAGGCCGCTGGGTACTGAGGCCTTTTGTCTCCTGTCTTTAGGTCAAGAGGGACGCCAAGACCGGTAACTCCAAGGGCTTTGGGTTCGTCCGGTTCACAGAGTACGAGACTCAGACCAAAGTGGTTTCTCAGAGACACATGATCGACGGGAGATGGTGTGACTGCAAGCTTCCCAACTCTAAGGTAAGGTACTAACCTGGGGTTACTCCAACCTGGAGAACCACTGAACGGCCGCTGTTAAAGCACTGACCTGTCTGCTGCCCACAGGCTGGTCCTGACGAGCCCATGCGGAGCCGTAAGATCTTTGTGGGGCGCTGCACAGAAGACATGACCACTGACGAGCTCCGGCAGTTCTTCATGCAGTACGGCGAGGTCACCGACGTCTTCATCCCCAAACCCTTCAGAGCCTTCTCCTTCGTCACCTTCGCCGATGACCAGGTACGGGGGAGGGGCCTCTATTACCCTGCGTGTGTGCGTTAGTGTGCGTGCGTGTGTGTCTGATCACTGCTCTTTGTCGACGTCCCGCCCTTGTCCCCAGGTGGCCCAGGCCCTGTGTGGAGAGGACCTGATCATCAAGGGCGTCAGCGTGCACATCTCCAACGCCGAGCCTAAACACAATAATAGTAGGCAAATGATGGAGCGTGGGCGGTTCGGGGCTGGTGGGTTTGGCCAGGGCTACGGCGCAGGGCGCGGCGGCATGGGGGGCAATAGCAGCGGGGTTAACTTCGGCGCCATGGGGCTTAACCCGGCCATGGTGGCGGCGGCGCAGGCAGCGCTGCAGAGCAGCTGGGGGATGATGGGCATGCTGGCTAACCAGCAGGGGCAGACCACGGCGGCGGGCACGGCCACCACGGCCCGAGACCCCACCTATAGCTCCACCAGCACTAGCTACAGTAGCCCCACCTCGGCCAGCCTGGGCTGGGCCGCGGGCACTAACTCCGCCTCCAGCAGCGGCTTCAGCTCCGGCTTCGGCGCCATGGAGTCGAAGTCCTCTAGTTGGGGAATGTAGGCTGTAGTCTGTCTGTGAGTTAGGCCAATCTGGTAAGTATGCATATGGTGGCAGAAAAAAACAAGCTAGTCCTCTTATATCCCCTGCTATTTAAAAAAGAAAAGAAAAAAAAGATATATTGCCTTTTCATTTTGTTGAACGAAACATTTATACTCCAGTGATAATTCTTGTAGCCAGCTGTTGAATGGTTGACGTGTTTAGTTGGTGAGTGGAGACTGCTACACTACCTTTTTTGTTTTTCAGAGTTTTCTTTTAAGATGTGACTGTGCATGCAAGGTATATATTTATATATAAATACATATATACTATACAAGGTATATATTTCTGAAACATGCACGAGAATTATGAGAGCCCCATCCCTCTCTTATCCACGTTGAATGGCTACATGGGCTAGGTTTGCGTTTGTTGTGTGCGGTTGACTGTGTATCTACCCTTTTGTGTGATGTGATTGGACACCCCTTGATGACCGTCTCTTCTACAGCCGTGCAGCAACTCTTTTCCAATTTCCCGGGAGGAAGCGCCTCATGGGCGGCCATGTTTGACCGGTCTCAGTATCAGTTCCCCTCCTCCCATGTGTAAATGCTTTGCCATCAAAGAACACGGCTTCACTCTGCATATACTGTGTTAGACGGTGGGTGTTTCGTCTTTTTCCTCCTCTCCCCTTCATTTTTAAATTGGATAGATGCATAGAAAAAGTGAAATTCTTGTGGCATTGGTGTTTTATTTGTTTTTGGAGATCGATGAGTATGGTATTGATGGTGGACGTGTGAGAGACTTGAGCGTGAACGAACGGGGGGGCAAAGCAAGGTGAACGCAAGAACGTGTGAAGAGGGACTGACTGGGGTGTCTATACGATCCGGAGGCCGGCCAGGTGGGAGGAACCTGTGGCTTTGTGCGAGTGTTAGAGGGCAGGGGGCGTACGAGTGTGTTCCTAATGACATCACAAGGACTTCCATAACTTTGTCGCTCCTTACGACCTCTCTCTCCTACTTAATCTCTATCGGCCTTTAAAAAAAAATAAGTGAAATGTTAAATGCTTAGAGTATGTGTATCCTTGTAGCTTTTTGTTTTGTTTCCTTGCTGTTTGACGTGGATGCTGTGTATGGTGTGTGCTTAATTTCTCTCCCTTGTTACCACCCCTTTTGTGTGAACATGTTGCTGTTGAAGTTTGTGTGGGGGCAGAGAAGCATTGTGGGTGGGCTGGGGGGACTTGGACGAGTGTTGTGTTTGCTGTGGGTGCGCGCGCAGTGTGTTGTGTGTTGACGAGTCCCCATCTGAAAGATTGTGTTTTTGAAGTGGCGCTGAATGCATTTTCTATGTTTTGTGAATCAAAGGGAAGTCTCCAATAAAAAAAAACAAATAATTTGACTAGGTATATTGTCCTCTTGATAGTGTTTTTGATTATTCTAACATTAATTGAACTGCAAACACTTTAATTCGCATGTATAGGGACCTTGGAAACAGCCGGCCCAGGGTTATCGTCTGAATCCAGATTGGGAAGCAATTTTGGAAAGCTGAAGACTGGAGTGTGGTGCATTAATGGGTGGGCCAGCACAAGCAACAATGGAAATGCTGCAAGAATGCCTTAAACCTGAAAAGGGGACCCCTTCACCTCAATATCAAGAACCCATGGACCCCCCCCCCCCCTTCACCAAATTGAAATCGGCTCAAATTAATTACGGACCATTAATTGGCATGAATTCATTTGTACATCTAGATGAACGGCCCCATTGACTAGGACCAAAGCTGCATCAACAGTTGTAGATGCCCACTATTTGGCATTGTCCATGCTTATGTCTGCTGTCCCAACTGTTTTTAGATGGCTCCCTGCGTTGACCCGAATTCAGACTACTTGTCTGTTAATGCTGTGTCCTATACCGGCTACTAACTTTAATCTGATTTAAGTTAAAACTTTTTTTTTTGATACCAGTTATTTCCATGTGGTTCAAATGTACAATTTCAATCGGGCAGTAAGCGATCTCTTGTTTCATGTTTTTGTTTTTTTTACTTGATTGTATAGCGGTTGTTAATGTACACCGGGCAGTTTGGCAGGGACTCTGAAAACTATTGATTGAACATGCCAGCAGGAATTCTTTGTGTGTATTGAGTTTTCATTTTTTTTAGTCCTACAGAGTGTAAAATAAAAGTTTCCAATTTTTAACCTGTGGTTTTCTCAATGTAGATTACCGTGTAGTGTGCTAGCGGTGTGGCCGAGACGCATTATAGGCCTGTGTACGACTTGGGTCTTTGGACTACAATTTGTCTACAAGGTTGTAGTTCTCCCACCTTGCCGGGAGGTGGTGCTATAATACACCTTGAGCTTGAGCGCTTGAAGTGTATATTTGCAGAGCGTCACAACCAGCCCGCGTCGGGGGAAGTCAAGCGTGTCTAGGCGTGCTAGTCACATGGGTTTATTAGCATCGGGTTGTAATGGATTTGCTAGGCCTTTTTTATTTTTAGGAAATGTAAAACTTTACTTTGATCAGTTGGGCTGCTTTACTCAATGGCCTTATCTGAGGAAATATTCTTACTATTAGTATTAATTATGGTTTAATTGAAAGCATGTATTCCTGCTGGTTGTCAAGTTGATGTTTGGGTTTTATCTAGGATAATGGAATTGTTGCAAACTTCTATTCAAGATTATAATTTGGGAACTAAAACATTTAAATGTGACCTGTGGGCTCCAATGAAATGTATTAAAGAGTTCTTGTTTAAGTAGGCCTATTGCAAGGTGGAAGTTCGTCAGGACTTGGTCCACTGAAGTAGGCTATGACGCATGAATAAGTATAGCAATGCTTTGCTTTCATTAAATTATCTTTAAACGCTCCCGTTACCTAAACGACCAGTAATAAATTGAATAACAATACAGAGCCATCTAGTGGACAATTACACCGTGACATGTGAGGCTAAATGCTTTCACCTGGGTGCCTTTATTTAGAGCCTGCATGTATACTAATTTGTATAGTCATCGCTGAGATTAAATGTACAACATAGTTAAACCATCTGTCTAGTAGTAAGCAAACAGGTTATTTTTATAGATTGTCTATCGTAAGTTTACACGAGGCTCTCTGTATTTAGCCCCTAAGCTATAACTGGAGGTAAAGCCCGTCTTCCATAATCCCGTTTACAGCACTTGCCAAGACAGATAGGACCAAACAAGCTTATTACAAAGGGATTGATTTCTTTATTTAGCCTGAAACAGTTCACTCCAATGGTTCACCCTAATCCAGTGTTAACATGGTAAACCCCGGGGTCTTACATGATTGGTGAACACCGCCTGGTAACCAGCTAGTCTTTGTTTAGCAAGGGGGGGGGGGACATCGCTGGGGCCATCTGTGTTTTGGTTACCACACAAACAGCACACGCCCTTAACTCAAGCTTATGATTTCAGAAAAAACACGTATGACTAGGGATTTCACTTTGGTCATAAATAAAACCGCAACAATATTTAAGAAAACCTACAGTTTGATGACGGGGGGGGTGGATGCGGTCCCGGAGCGGCCCGGTTTGGTTCGAGAGCCGGAATAAAATCAGTCAGCATTGGGGCGGCAGCTCTGGATCCCTGTGGCGCGCTGGGAGGCGGCCTTCAGGCGTTGTAGGAGGAGGACGACACGTTCCCGCCGGTGCCGGTCCAGTTAGTGTGGACGTGCTGGCCGGGTTTGGACAGCAGCTCGTAGGTGTGCGCTCCGAAGTAGTCTCTCTGAGCCTGCGGAGCGGGAATACAAGACGGAATGGTCACATGGAGGGGAGGGAACCACGGCGGCGGCGCCGAAGGCTGGCCCACTGAGACAACACGCTGCACTGAGGAGGAACCACGGCGCCCACTGAGACAACACGCTGCAGTGAGGAGGAACCACGGCGCCCACTGAGACAACACGCTGCACTGAGGAGGAACCACGCTGCACTGAGACAACACGCTGCACTGAGGAGGAACCACGGTGCCCACTGAGACAACACGCTGCACTGAGGAGGAACCACGCTGCACTGAGGAGGAACCACGCTGCACTGAGACAACACGCTGCACTGAGGAGGAACCACGCTGCACTGAGGAGGAACCACGCTGCACTGAGACAACACGCTGCACTGAGGAGGAACCACGCTGCACTGAGGAGGAACCACGCTGCACTGAGACAACACGCTGCACTGAGGAGGAACCACGCTGCACTGAGGAGGAACCACGCTGCACTGAGACAACACGCTGCACTGAGACAACACGCTGCACTGAGAGGGAACCACGGCGCCCACTGAGACAACACGCTGCACTGAGGAGGAACCATGGCGCCCACTGAGACAACACGCTGCACTGAGGAGGAACCACGGCGCTCACTGAGACAACACGCTGCACTGAGGAGGAACCACGCTGCACTGAGACAACACGCTGCACTGAGGAGGAACCACGGCGCCCACTGAGACAACACGCTGCACTGAGGAGAAACCACGGCGCTCACTGAGACAACACGCTGCACTCAGGAGGAACCACGCTGCACTGAGACAACACGCTGCACTGAGGAGGAACCACGCTGCACTGAGGAGGAACCACGGCGCCCACTGAGACAACACGCTGCACTGAGGGGGAACCACGCTGCACTGAGACAACACGCTGCACTGAGGAGGAACCACGCTGCACTGAGGAGGAACCACGGCGCCCACTGAGACAACACGCTGCACTGAGGGGGAACCACGGCGCCCACTGAGACAACACGCTGCACTGAGGAGGAACCACGCTGCACTGAGACAACACGCTGCACTGAGGAGGAACCACGGCGCCCACTGAGACAACACGCTGCAGTGTTTCCCCCAGTAAATGTCTTAGTCAAGGTGGTCAAGGAGCGGGGGGGGGGGGGGGGGGGGGGGGGGGGGGGGTGTCACGACCATTGTTGTGACATCAAGAAAAAGCTTGACCAAAAAGCTTGATGTCACGACCATTGTTGTGAACGCCGATGCATTATTGATCTTTATTTTTACACCTGATGGAAGTATGTTTTCTTTCCCTACGAGAGTATTCTACTTTGTTAATGCATAATAATTAAAAAAAATTTAAAAAAAAAAAAAAAAAATAATAATTTTTTGATAATTTTTTTTATTTATTTTATATACATTGGTAGTCAAGGCGGGGCCCTATTGTTGATAAGGCGGCCGCCTTAACAACACAGTGCTGGGGGAAAACACTGCGCTGCACTGAGGAGGAACCACGGCGCCCACTGAGAGGGAACCACGGCGCCCACTGAGACAAAACGCTGCACTGAGGAGGAACCACGGCGCTCACTGAGACAACACGCTGCACTCAGGAGGAACCACGGCGCACTGAGGAGGAACCACGCTGCACTGAGGAGGAACCACGGCGCACTGAGGAGGAACCACGCTGCACTGAGGAGGAACCACGGCGCCCACTGAGACAACACGCTGCACTCAGGAGGAACCACGGCGCCCACTGAGACAACACGCTGCACTCAGGAGGAACCACGGCGCCCACTGAGACAACACGCTGCACTGAGGAGGAACCACGCTGCACTGAGGAGGAACCACGCTGCACTGAGGAGGAACCACGCTGCACTGAGGAGGAACCACGCTGCACTGAGGAGGAACCACGCTGCACTGAGGAGGAACCACGGCGCCCACTGAGACAACACGCTGCACTGAGGAGGAACCACGGCGCCCACTGAGAGGGAACCACGGCGCCCACTGAGACAACACGCTGCACTGAGGAGGAACCACGCTGCACTGAGACAACACGCTGCACTGAGGAGGAACCACGGCGCCCACTGAGACAACACGCTGCACTGAGGAGGAACCACGCTGCACTGAGACAACACGCTGCACTGAGGGGGAACCACGGCGCCCACTGAGACAACACGCTGCACTGAGGAGGAACCACGCTGCACTGAGGAGGAACCACGCTGCACTGAGACAACACGCTGCACTGAGGAGGAACCACGGCGCCCACTGAGAGGGAACCACGGCGCCCACTGAGACAACACGCTGCACTCAGGAGGAACCACGGCGCTCTGATGCCGCGTTCACACTACATGCGTCCGTCGACGGATGACCGAGGGCGTGTCGGACGTGTAGGGGACTATACTCGGTCTTTGTAGACGCATACTGCGGCCAATCAAATCTCTCCCGCTACAAAGCCGATGTGTGGATATAAATACAAAAGATGACACAAAGAAAGGGTGACTAAAAACGTTCCTATCGATTCCAGATTTCTATAAAATAATATAACAGACGGATTTTCCCTGCTTCTCGCTGCTTGTTAATGCAAAATGGATCCGTGGAGTGTATTTGCATAACCGCAATCTGATTGGCTGACGGATCCGTCGCTGCATGAACAGTTGAACATTTCTCAACTATTTGACGCAGGCCACGGAGCCGACAGAACGGACGGACCCACAATGCATTGCGAGAGCGTCCCATGCAAAGTCAATGAGATCCGTCAACGGACGGAGGTAGTGTGAATGTGCCACAACGTGCTGGCTCACTGAATCAACAACCTGCTGCAGAGAGCGGAGGGACAGTGCACAGCGCTCTGATGTTTCTCACCTCAAGGTCGTACTCATAAATAGGTCAGCGACCTTTCGACCACTTAATGCGCAACTGACCAAAGATGAAGCAAATTGGAGATTGTTGTGTTTTGAATCAAAATCCTTTGTTTCTTTTTTTTATTTCTGACATTGTCAATTGTTTTGTTCCGTATCAGGTACCACGCTATAATTAGGGCTTCGGTATTACGTCAGAGATGCTAGGTTTGAGGCAATAGATGGTTTTGTTTGAGTTAGGGTTGGTGTTCTCTAGGTCTGAGGTTAGGGTTAAGGTCCAGCAAACCTGTACTAAAATCAGTACTAATGTTCAGTGCCTCGTTTCAAACTCTCCATGGCAACTGGCTACAGCATCTTCCTAGCCCATGGACTCCGCATCCCAAAAGACTGACCCAACGCAATAGCCCTACAACTCTATACACATTCACAGACACCCCCTAAACCCAAGGCTCTATCCCGACAGACCCCCTAAACCCAAGGCTCTATACACAGACCCCCTAAACCCAAGGCTCTGTACACAGACCCCCTAAACCCAAGGCTCTATACACAGACCCCCTAAACCCAAGGCTCTGTACACAGACCCCCTAAACCCAAGGCTCTATACACAGACCCCCTAAACCCAAGGCTCTGTACACAGACCCCCTAAACCCAAGGCTCTATACACAGACCCCCTAAACCCAAGGCTCTGTACACAGACCCCCTAAACCCAAGGCTCTATACACAGACCCCCTAAACCCAAGGCTCTATACACAGACCCCCTAAACCCAAGGCTCTGTACAGAGACCCCCTAAACCCAAGGCTCTATACACAGACCCCCTAAACCCAAGGCTCTATACACAGACCCCCTAAACCCAAGGCTCTGTACACAGACCCCCTAAACCTACGGCTCTGTACACAGACCCCCCCCCCACGGCTCTGTACACAGACCCCCTAAACCCAAGGCTCTATACAGAGACCCCCTAAACCCAAGGCTCTATACACAGACCCCCCCCCCCACGGCTCTGTTCAGAGACCCCCCCCCACGGCTCCCTGGGGGAGCGGGGGCAGCCCTACCTGGAGCAGGTTGGCGGGCAGCATGGCGTGCCTGTAGCCGTCGTAGAAGGACAGGGCGGTGGTAAAGCAGGGCATGGGGATGCCCTGCTGGACGCCCACACTCACGGCCCTGCGCCAGGAGGCCTGGGGACACCACAGGGGAACAGGTCACGTCACACGCACCCCCCCACTCGCACGCACAGCCGCAGGTTAAGAGTTCAGATCCAGGGTGTGAATTAAAATGATTGAAAATGGACAACCAATTACTGACTTATGATTGCCCAAGATAGTGTTCTAAAAAATACTTGACAATTGACTTTACAAGTTTGGTTTTCCACCAGACGCACACAAATAAATTGATTATATATTTTAGACAGACATAGCCTGTAAAGATTTAGCCCAGCTCTTAAAACAATTTGCAAAAAGCATCACTGTGAATGTGGTCTTCAAAAGGGGTTAGACAATATACTTGTGTAACAAAGTGGGCTGCTTCACAACATGCCTCAAAACTAAAATAAGGAAATAGACACAGTGTGCACACGGTGCTGGTGAAACCGGTTCTTGCCCCACAGCCCGCTTCCCCTCACCTGGCACTCGTGCACCGCGTCGCTGAAGAACTTATCCAGCAGCAGGTTCTGCAGCTCTGCGTCGCGGTCGAAGGCCTCCCCGATCTTACCCAGAAACACACTGAGGACACGCGGATGAACCAGGGGTTAGATCAGGGCTCTGCTCGGAGACAGTGTCTCAAAGTTGGAAGATTCACTTGAAAGTATTCCAAACTGATATGTTTAACATTGTAATAGGGTCCAGGCATACTGGTTTCACTGGTTTAATGCTCTGTTTCCGAGATCATTTCCACATCTCTGCCCACATCAACAAGGAAGTATTGGCCGCAATTTCGCAAACCGGATTGGACATGCATTTCCTTTGTGAGAGAGAATGCTCTTTTGAACAAGGAAATGCCAAGTCAATAGGCCCCATCTTTTCCACAAGGCATACAGGAGATGTTTGTTAAACTTGCACTTTCCGAGAATACTTCCCAAACGCTAGCAAAGCCAGGAAATATCACGCAGCTAAATCTGTACGTGCATTTCCTAGGGGGGAACTAAACACGTAAATACTCTTGTACCAGAAAACCCCAATAAGCAGGATCTCTCCCAGACCCAGTCGTGCGTGCGTGCGTGTGTGCGTGTGCGTGTGCGTGTGCGCGTGTGTGTGTGTGTGTGTGTGTGTGTGTGGAGACGAGGCTCCAGTACCTGCGGATGATGCATCCTCCTCTCCACATGAGTGCGATTGCTCCGTAGTTGAGAGACCACCCGAACTCCTTGGCCGCCTGCCGGAGGAGCATGAAGCCCTGGGCGTAGGAGATGATCTTTGAGGCGTACAGGGCCTGGAGGAGGAAGTACAACAGGTGAGAAAGAACAGAAGTCACCGACCTGCTACAGTGTGAGTTCAGGGAGATACGATTTAAAACTTTAAAGATTCTTCTTAAGGAAGAGTGGATTACTCCGAAGGGTATTGTGCTTCATCAAACCAAAAATGGAATTTGTATATAAGGTTTAAAACTGAAAACTAAAAGCTAAAAAACAACAAATGCAGATAAGCCTTTATTAAACATTTCCAGAACTGTTTGAAGGGTGTGTGGGGTTCTGTGAGGGTGGGGTTCTGTGAGGGTGGGGTTCTGTGAGGGTGGGGGTCTCTCAGCGGTACCTTCCTGATGTCCTCCAGGAAGGCGGCCTTGTCCCCGCTGAACTTGGCCCCCGAGGGCCCGGCCAGGCTGCGGCTGGCCACCACCCTCTCATCCTTCAGAGAGGACAGACACCTGGCGAAGACCGCCTCGCCTAGGGGGGGGGGGGAGGAAGAGGAGGAGGAGGGGGAGGAGGAGGAGGGGGAGGAGAGGAGAGGAGGAGGAGGAAGAGGATGGGGAGGAGGAGTAGGGGGAGGGGGAAGAGGAGGAGGAGGAGGAGGAGGAGGAGGAGGAGACAGATTGTCAGTTCCTCATGTTATTCAATTCAATCGCGATTATGCTGATTTCATGGTTATAGAAAACACAACAAAAGCCCTGAAGCAGTCAACCCCATGACGATGTGGTACGACAGACTTTCAACAGAACACAAATTGAGGTCAAAATGTACCGTTCTGTCCGACCAAAAAACCAGCAGCCGTCTAGCCACGACGCTACACTGAGAACCAGATGTTACCATGACAACACCCCCAGGGCCATCATGACTCAGCAGGATGACACATTTAAAGGGCCAGGGTTGGCCAGGGGATGAACCTGACAGGAGGTAATCAGGTGGTAAACAAAACAGCCGGTAAGCATGACTTGCCAACACTGCCTCCACTACAACAGTTGGCTCAGCAGGCGAAGAGGAAGGAGGAAGAGAGTTAACCGTTATCATCTGAACTACGGTCCGGTATGTAATCCCTGTTGAGTCCACAAATCCGCCCTTTTCACACGCTCCCTTCAGCTGTGTCGCTCCGATGACAATGCAGGCTTTGTACCGTTGCTCATGGTTACCATCAAAATGGACGCCTGACCCTTTCTAGGTACTGACGGGCCGAGCTGTGGATCCTCTAGTGCAAAGGAACTGCTCAAAAACATATTAAAGTTATTTTTTATATTTGTAGTAAAAATATAAAACTTGGAAAACCACGGGAAGAAAGAGAGAGACTCATTTTACATCATTCATTTTCTCTCAGCTGCTGTTGTCTTTACGCGGTTTGCTTAATATCTGGAAGCCCTCTGACCTCTAGCTTGTTTTATAAACCCGATCTTCCCCAGCGCAGTCGCAGTAGAGATCAGAGCTGAAGTCTGTAGCTCTGATCCCGTAGATGTTGCTTATCCCTGTTGCGCCTGTTCGCTTAGCGCACGACAAAACAGGCCTCTGGGAAAAGCCCTCCAGCTCACAAGAGGCAGGTTCTACTACTAACACTACCACCACCACCACTACTACTAACACCACTACTACTACTACCACTCCTACTGCTCACGTTCTCAGTGGAGAACGTGAGCTAAACCCTGGCCCCGCCTCTCTCGACAGTTGCGATGACTACACTACCAGTTGAGTGTGTTTGTTCAGGCGGTGACTAAACCCTTACAGTGATGATGCAATGCTTTTCTGCCGCGTCATTATGACAACACCGCCCTGAAGACGGGAAGAGACAATAAGGAATCAGGTTACTTCCTCATGACGGCGTCCAGGAAGCTCACCGATCAGGGTGACGGGCGTGCCGTACTCCAGCGCTGAGATGGCCGTCCACTTCCCCGTCCCCTTCTGCCCGGCGCTGTCCCTGATCTGGGGCAGCAGGTGGGTGCCCGTCGGGTCGCGGAACTTGAGGATGTTGGCGGTGATCTCGATGAGGAAGGAGTCCAGCTCGGTCTTGTTCCACTTGTTGAACTCCTACGAGTGTTCAAGAGAAAAGCCATGAGCCGGAGCGGGAACGGGAACGGGGAACGACGTGGTCGCTCCGGTGTTTGTTCCCATGGGGAGCGTTGGTGTTCGGGGGGGTGCTGACCTCGGCCATCTCGTCGTGCTCCATCCCCAGGACGTCCTTCATCAGGTGGTACGCCTCACAGATCAGCTGCATGTCTCCGTACTCGATGCCGTTGTGGACCATCTTCACAAAGTGTCCCGCCCCCTCGTCGCCCACCTGACCGAAACACAGAGGTCCGTTAATAACAGAGAGATCAACCTTTAGTCCTCGATTAGTGAGCGGTGACATTAAAAGTATCCACTCACCCAATCACAGCAGGGCTCCCCTGTGCCCACCTTGGCAGCGATGCTCTGGAAGATGTCTTTGATGTGTGGCCTGGATGAGGAGGACAGCGCCACACATCAGCACAGCGAACCCCCCAAACGATCCTAACCCCCCCTGACTTTATTAAACACGTGATATCTAACAGAGACCCCGGGCTTTGGGGCCCGTGTGATGGAGCTCACCAGGCCGCCACGTGTCCCCCGGGCATCAGAGAGGGCCCGTAGCGGGCCCCTTCCTCTCCTCCGCTGACCCCGCTGCCCACAAACAGCAGCTTCTTCTTCTCCAGGCTCCTGCAGCGGCGCTGTGAACAGAGGGGGGCGCTGTGACGCACGCCTTCACAGGAACCACCGCCCACCTCAGCCTGGACCCGTACCCGACTCTACCTCTATCTACCCAGGCTGGACCCGTACCCGACTCTAACTCTATCTACCCAGGCTGGACCCGTACCCGACTCTACCTCTATCTACCCAGGCTGGACCCGTACCCGACTCTACCTCTATCTACCCAGCCTGGACCCGTACCCGACTCTAACTCCATCTAACCAGGCTGGACCCGTACCCGACTCTACCTCTATCTACCCAGGCTGGACCCGTACCCGACTCTAACTCCATCTAACCAGGCTGGACCCGTACCCGACTCTAACTCTATCTACCCAGGCTGGACCCGTACCCGACTCTACCTCTATCTACCCAGCCTGGACCCGTACCCGACTCTACCTCTATCTACCCAGGCTGGACCCGAACACTATCGCCAATAACGCTACGTCTCCGGTTCTATGCATATTCTTTGCTATACAGTTAGATATTATTGTGAAACGGTGGTTTCTTATCCCCAACAAAAAGTACAGTTAAAATCTATGCAAAAATATCTCTACTTTAAATCTCTATCTCAGCCATCAACCAAAATGCCTAACATATCTTTCACGTCACATATAACAACGCCAGACCGAACCAAAGGAGTTAAGCAAGGTCTATGTATTTATAGGTCAGCTGTAACAATGCAGTCTCTCCTGACCAACCCCGATGTTGTAATAAGCAGTGACAGGACTTACTGTTGTGTCTCTGTACTCAGAGTTCCCTCCATCGATGATGATGTCTCCGGCCTCCAGAAGAGGAACCTAAACAAGACAAAACCACAACAAACAGACTCCAATGAGCCGAAGACACAGAAACAGGTCGGAGAACGATGTAAAATAAGATGTTCTTTAGTAATCGCAGACAAAAGTGAGTGCAGAATTACAGGACAGTAATAGTAGAAATCTATCATTTGTTTTTGTTTGAATAAAACCCCAAAGAACTATTAAAACACCAAAGTGTAACGCGTATTCAATAATAATGCATACAAAGTCAACCTTCCCACAATGTCCCCCACTAGAAGGAGGAGGGGCATTGGTCCGCCAGCAGCGTCCGAGTGGCCGAACGTCCCGCGTGGGAACAACTCACCAGCTTGTCGATGAAGTCGTCCACCGCCTGGCCGGCCTTGACCAGCAGGACGATCCTCCGCGGCTTCTTCAGCTTGGAGACCATGTC
Organism: Gadus morhua; assembly: GCF_902167405.1. Lineage (NCBI taxonomy): Eukaryota > Metazoa > Chordata > Actinopteri > Gadiformes > Gadidae > Gadus > Gadus morhua. The sequence goes on from NC_044048.1 coordinate 30,365,257, forward strand.
CTCAAGGGACTCCGCGCCGATCACCTTGGTCCCCTTCGCCTCGTTGTTCAGGAAGTCGTGAACCTTAGACACCGTCCGGTTAAAGGCGCACACCTGAGGGAGAGAGAGAGAGAGAGAGGGCGAGAGAGAGGGCGAGAGAGAGAGAGAGAGGGCGAGAGAGAGGGCGAGAGAGAGAGAGACAGAGACAGAGACAGAGAGAGAGAGAGAGAGAGAGAGAGAGAGAGAGAGAGACAGATTAAAAACAGGAATTCGACTGAATGGAGGAATCTGACAGATTCACCCAAAGCTGGATGCTGTAGGAGCTATAGTAAGTGTACGTTAGAACCTACCACGAAGCCATGGTCGTTCATGTTCAGAACGATATTCTGGCCCATGACGGCCAGGCCGATCAACGCGATGTCTGCTCTGTGAATGGGAAGGATAATCATGTTATTATGGATTGTCTGATCCGAGAGTCAACATTCATCATCTAATTGACTCGCCAATAACCGGAAAAAGCCCTGAAAGACAACCTTTTTAAATACTTTTAAATGACTTTTCCCACCACGAGTCGGTGTTTTGGATGAAAGTAGCAGATTCAATATGGCATAAGTAAGTATGTAATGTGGCAAACACAAGACACGTGTGTCATCTTGTATAAGAGACAAGAACATTAAAGGAAACAGTTTAAAACTATCTAGTTTCATGACAAATGTCTCCAGTATCTTATCCCAGAAATCCTCAGATATCTCTCGCAGGGCAGTACAACGCTGTCCGGATTATAAACAAAAAAAACATTGTTCTACTTCATAGACTAAAGACGGCTCGATTGGATGCAATTTTAGTTGATTCAAACAGAAAGAGGCGTATATAACTCACTGTGCCATAGTGTCGGACAGGGTTGTTTCTGGAAGTCTTCGGATCGAACAAGTCGCACGTCGCTGTCTGCTCCTGAATGCCTACCGCTACTTCCTCGTCCGGGACCTGACAGCCCGGGAGGCCGGACCGCCCCCCACCCGGCCCGGCTCAGCGGCCACCAATAGCGTGGTACTTAACGACCTGGAGCAACGCCGTTCCTGGTTTATTATTGGCTCCAAAAACTGAGCTGAGATATCAGCGCTGCTATTGGCTGGAAGCAACGACACGCCCACGCGGAAGAAGGTCATGGGGTCGGCCGTCGCAGGGTTCCTGTTTCCGGAAGTAGTTTATTAATTTAAATGGATGTTTTTTTAAAGAATATGTAAAAACCAAAAGCGTATTCTCTCACATCGTTATGGCGATTGCTTTTTTTGTTAATAGGAAACTGTATGATGATCCACGCACTGTATGGATGAAATAGTAGCAGTACATTTGGCCGGTTTATTAAAAAACAGGTTAATTGTTGACATTGTCTACAATCCACCTGGGGTCAAAACAAACAAACAGGCCAAAACTATGCATTACTCACTGCCAGTAAATAATAAACGGATATATCCGAAAGTATACACTTAACTGTTTATTATATTCTATTTTGGTCACTTTTAATTTAACTGCAGTTATTGAAAAGTGCTTTCAACTATAAATGCAGCCTGCTTACAGTGCACTTGTAACACTTTTAACTTAAGTTAAGACATACTTAATTGTATTTCATTAACATATTTGTCTTTCTCTGCCTTTGCATGTTTGTAGTAAAGGGTGGTAAAATTAGTTATTCACCCATGCTAAGACCTTTTAGGCCACCAATTTTCTTTGTGAATGAATAATTTATCGTAAATAAATGATTATTCTTCATTTATTCAAAGTCACCCAGGCCTTTGGAATTAAAATAGCCCTAAATCTTCACATACCCTTCACCATACCTAGAGGTTGGCATGGTTATTTTCAGTAAGCCTAATAGCTGTTAGTTAGCCTAATGATATCTCAATACAAATCAAACCAGCTAATAGGCTAACTGAAATAAAACCATGCCAAACTATAGGTATGGTGAAGGGTATGTGGTGATGAGGGGCTATTTTAATTCCAAAAGCCTAGGTGACTTTATCAGGATGCACAGTATCCTGGATCCATGGAAGAAATGTCCTTTAAAAATAAAAATCTTTCTGCCTCTTTGGGAATGTGACATTGGGGTACTTATACATATGCAGTCTGTATTTTAATGAGGAACATTTATTTACGATACACTACATACCAAATATTGTGTTGTGGAACAATATAGATCGAGAAATTGTATCAGGTTTGGGAACCGCCTCTCATTAAGGAGGGATAGTCTTTATGGTGTTGATAAGGAAGAGTCATCAACGACCCCCCGTTTTAAAGTGAACAAACAAGGACCACACTTTGTGCTAATGCACGGTTTTACTTTATTGTTACCTCATTCACTAAACAGGTCAATGGTGCAACATGACACAGAATCAGGTTATCTGCATGACACATCTATGCTATACAGCGAATGGATTATAATTATTACAAATACAGGAAACATATTTACATTTGAATTCAAGCCCCATACAACACATATATTTACAAAATAAGTATGAAAATGAAATAATCAGACAAAAATATACAGTGTTAATGTCTTGGTTTGTCCACTCTGGGTGGTCTCGCCCACCCGGACCTGATCGATGGATGTTTATTGTTGAAAAGGGGAGAATGCAAAATATAACGGCTATGTCTTTTTTTATTTGAAGGCATCGTGGGAAAATGGCTGAAGTGAGGAGGAGGAGGAGGAGGAGCAGGAGGAGGAGGAGGATGTGTAGAATAGCATAATGTCGTTCTGGGTGAAGTAGCAATCGCTACCATGTGTTGTACTCCCTGATATTAGAAGATAAATCATAGTAAGTCAAAAAGCATTCCATACTGGATTTGTTACGATAAAAGCGGCAAGACTAACTGTTTAATGAGTTCAAAACAAATCGCATAAAAAAGAAAAATTCAAACCATTTTCTACTTAAAAAAAAAAAAGGACGCTCAAACTGATGTAACCCACATCGAGATAATTCAGTGCTTCTTTTCTCAGCAATGAAACACACACACACACACACACACACACACACACACACACACACACACACACACACACACACACACACACACACACACACACACACACTCTACATTCATCTCTCTCAGGTCAGACCGAAGAGGCCACCATCACCGTTTGGTTTCTTCTGAGTAGAACAACTGAATCGCACACGACCTTCATTGATCCGTTAACCCATACCGTATTTCTTAATTTATTAATATGTGCAAAGAGCTGCAAACTAATATGTACATTGCAACAAAAAATAAATACCACAATCCAAAAATAAACACCACCTCAACGGGTTAGTAGCTGAATTGAAAACGTTTGCTCTGACAGATATTCATAATGGAATGTAGAAACATCCACCCCTTTACTTGATCAGTGCATAGAAGTCGGCCCATAATCTATCGATAACATTTCTAATATTGTATATGATCGTTCCATAAACCCCCCCCCCAGCCGGTAGGGAGGCCTTGAGGTTGGCTGACTGGCAGGCTGGTTGACCTGCGTGCCTACTCCTCCCAGCCTACTCCTCATCTCTCTGGAGAACCAATCCGCTGACGTCGAGCTGCGTTCTATTGTACAACTCTCCGAGCACGCTGGGAGTGCCCTGGGTCAGAACAGAGTGTCTCTGCCTCTCTTCCCATGGCCTAAACTGAACTTTTCTCTTTAAAAGCACGGCACCACTTCTGGTTGGCTGGCCAGTGGCGCCTCATGCCCATACTGTTACCGTTCACGCTGCAGTACATAGGAAGAGACAGGGACATGGGTCACTAAGGACCACACATGATGTGCACCAATGATCGTAGACGTACAGAGCAAATGTTTTCATAGACAATCAGGGAGAATGAAGAGCGTTCGAGTCCCTTTGATACAACTTCTGTCTTAAAGCCTGAAGCATCGTTCAGAAAAGACTGACCAAGAACGCTAGCTTAGTCAGTGTGTGTTCTCTAGTCAGCGTTACTTCATAAAGGTTTTGTTCTGAAGAAGCGCTGCGTAGTATTGATCCTGAACAGAATATGTCCAATCGGTTGATCGTACACATTGATTACTGTGTGTTAATGTGCAAATCAAGATCAAACAGTGATATACCTTCAGAAACAAATGCCCCCTCAAGTTTCCCCATCAAATTATTCTGCGGAGTACCCCTATTCATACAAAATGAATAAAGATGTTTAATAATAACGAAAGCAAAAAACAATCCATTAGAAAAACTATATCAACCAGATAAGATTCAGCCAGGTTAGAATATCGAGCCTCAACAATGCAAAAAAGTTAAACGTACTGTAAATCCTTCGATGCACAAATCCACAACCTAGCAAGCAACTCGTAATCGAACCGACAGTGCCCTGAAACCGTATGAGCCCACGATACAGCCCATAACCTCACAGCGTTCACGTTGTCATGACGATGTGGCTGGACCTTCATCCAGCCCCCCCCCGTTCCCTTGGTTCTCGCTATCGTCGCTCCACTCGTTCTGTCTGTAACATCAATGATCAGAAAATAACAAAAATACACACCAAAAAAAAAAAAAACGGGATGCAAAAGATCAGATTTTCCGAGCTTTGCACGTTTAAGTGTTGTGCTAGGAAATGTGCAAACGGCCGATCCTGCTCTGAGAGGAATGTGGCGGAGGAGGTTTATGTATAAACGCTGTTGCTTAACTCCTGGCCTCGTTACAAAGAAAAACCCTCTTTTGGTGACTTGACATTCTGCTGCTCTTGTCTGCTCTGAGCCGGGCAGCAGACGCGATACCGGGGACTTATAGAATCTGCTGTCGCTTGACAGCTATCGAATGTTATAATCTTTTTTACAGTAGTGATGTCGAGGACCCTCTGTTGCAATTGCTTATCCCTTTGCTTAGCGTGTATTTAGATTTAAACAAATGAAAAACACACACAAGCCTAAGCATGATCGCTTTGAAAATAACTGAAGTCACTGGCTCACGGCACTACTGTGGACTGGTGTATGTACAGGACTACAGGTGTCAGTTAAAAAAAGACAACACAGCCTTGAGGCCGTGTTGGCCGTTAAAGGATCCTTAACTGATTCTCTTTTTCTGTTTGCTTATCGCTTATCTAAAGGCGGAGAAGACTCGGGGAGGGTGGAGCTAACTTCTACTTAAGAAAATGTTGGCGTCTTAATGCGCGGTCCCACGGCTGGCGTGAGAAGCCTCAATGAATCCCTAGCAGCATTGGTTCTTTAGCCAGCTTTGCCTCCCATAGGAGGGCGTAAAAACCGCATTTGCCCTTGGAGCATGAAGTATCGGGTTTTTTTCCTAAATAATTCGGTTATAATTCTATGTTACATTAAGGTTCTTTTGTTGTTGTTGCGAATAAGCAAAAAATCTGGTCTTCTCCTGAGGACCGCTGCAGGGGACAAGGCGGGCACGAAATAAGAATCAAAAAAATAAAACTCTTTTTGATAGACAGGTAACACTGATAGAGATAGACGATCTTTACAGACGGTTATTCGACTGAGAAATAAAAGTGGCCAGAGGGGGGGGCTGTTGCTGGAGAAATCGTGCACACACAAGTGGACTATTACAACATGCTACTAGTAGTCGAAGGAAGGGGCGGGGCTTAGGGATGACAGCGGAGAAGCCCGAAAATAGACCACAACTTTGTCATTGAAACACAAAAAAAAACCAGGGAGGGAGAGGGAATAGAGAGGAAGAGGAGCGGGAGAGGAAGGACCGGTCGCCCAGGTACTTGATAAGAGGAGACTGAAGCCACGGGGTCTACATACGAGAGGAAACCGTCAAGAATCACAATGGTTAATAAGTGTTAACACTTGGTTCGGGGGGGGGGGGGGGGGGGGGGGGGGGCCTGGAGCCCCCACGCCGACGCCGCTCCTCACTTCTTCACCAGCGGGCCACGCCTCCTCGCCAGCTTGGACCTATGGGAGCGCAGCGTTTGGTTATGTTCAAGTAGCCGCAGACTCTAAAAATGTGTATAATGTTCATACTTTAGTGGAGACTCTTTAGAGACTTTATAGAGGATAGATGAAGCCTAGCGCGTGTAGCTTACTGGTCCTTCTAGCTGTGCTAAAGCCTAGCTCGTACCTTGTTGTTCCTGCTAGCGGTGCTAAAGCCTAGCTGATACCTTATGTTCCTGGCTAGCGAAGCTAAAGCCTAGCTCGTACCTTATCGTCCCGGCTAGCCGTGCTAAAGCCTAGCATGTACCTTATCGTCCCCGCTAGCAGTGCTAAAGCCTAGCTCGTACCTTATCGTCCAAGCTAGCGGTGCTAAAGCCTAGCTCGTACCTTATCGTCCCCGCTAGCGGTGCTAAAGCCTAGCTCGTACCTTATCGTCCCCGCTAGCGGTGCTAAAGCCTAGCTCGTACCTTATCGTCCCCGCTAGCGGTGCTAAAGCCTAGCTCGTACCTTATCGTCCCGGCTAGCGGTGCTAAAGCCTAGCTCGTACCTTATCGTCCCGGCTAGCGGTGCTAAAGCCTAGCTCGTACCTTATCGTCCCGGCTAGCGGTGCTAAAGCCTAGCTCGTACCTTATCGTCCCGGCTAGCGGTGCTAAAGCCTAGCTGGTACCTTATCGTCCCCGCTAGCGGTGCTAAAGCCTAGCTTGTACCTTATCGTCCCGGCTAGCGGTGCTAAAGCCTAGCTTGTACCTTATCGTCCCGGCTAGCGGTGCTAAAGCCTAGCTGGTACCTTATCGTCCCGGCTAGCGGTGCTAAAGCCTAGCTGGTACCTTATCGTCCCGGCCAGCGGTGCTAAAGCCTAGCTTGTACCTTATCGTCCCGGCCAGCGGTGCTAAAGCCTAGCTGGTACCTTATCGTCCCGGCCAGCGGTGCTAAAGCCTAGCTGGTACCTTATCGTCCCGGCCAGCGGTGCTAAAGCCTAGCTGGTACCTTATCGTCCCGGCCAGCGGTGCTAAAGCCTAGCTGGTACCTTATCGTCCCGGCCAGCGGTGCTAAAGCCTAGCTGGTACCTTATCGTCCCGGCCAGCGGTGCTAAAGCCTAGCTGGTACCTTATCGTCCCGGCTAGCGGTGCTAAAGCCTAGCTGGTACCTTATCGTCCCGGCCAGCGGTGCTAAAGCCTAGCTGGTACCTTATCGTCCCGGCCAGCGGTGCTAAAGCCTAGCTGGTACCTTATCGTCCCGGCCAGCGGTGCTAAAGCCTAGCTGGTACCTTATCGTCCCGGCTAGCGGTGCTAAAGCCTAGCTGGTACCTTATCGTCCCGGCTAGCGGTGCTAAAGCCTAGCTGGTACCTTATCGTCCCGGCCAGCAGGGGGTTGAAGGCGTACAGCCAGTCGTTCATGTCCTTGTCGTTGCTGGCCTGCAGGAGGATGCCTCTGTGCTTGGTGCAGACAGCGAACGTGTTGGGGGTCTGGGGAGCCCAACACACACACTGTCACTGTCTGAGGCTCCACAGGGGGGATGAGCCCAACACACACACTGTCACTGTCTGAGGCTCCACAGGGGGGATGAGCCCAACACACACACTGTCACTGTCTGAGGCTCCACAGGGGGGATGAGCACAGCTGAGTGGCTATCAAGATTATATGTAGAGTTATAATTCATAAATGGATGCACAAAAGTGGAGAGGGAGTGAGAGAGACACACAGAGAAGACAGAGAGACAGAGACAGAGAGAGAGAGAGAGGAGAGAGACAGAGACAGAGACAGACAGACAGACAGACAGACAGACAGACAGACAGACAGACAGACAGACAGACAGAGAGAGAGAGAGAGAGAGAGAGAGAGAGAGAGAGAGAGAGAGAGAGAGAGAGAGAGAGATAGCGGGCGCCTACCTTGAGCATGGCCTGCTGGTCCTCGCTGTACTCCACCTGGGCGGTGGACAGGTTGAGGACCCCCCGCTCCACGGGGTCCTTGTCGCTGTTGTAGATGAAGACGTAGGGCCGGCGCACCACCACGAAGTGCTTCACCCACGAGTTGGAGCGCGGCTCCATGAAGCTCAGCGTGCCCTTCTTGGACACCACCGACCTGACGGAGGAGACGGGTGGAGGTCGGTCAGGGCTGCTGTTGACTCGGTCAGCAGGTGTTTGTGGTGCAGTCCGCACCGCGTCCCGCCCCTTTAAGGCTCTCCCTAACCCTTTAAGGCTCCCCCTGACCCTTTAAGGCTCCCCCTGACCCTTTAAGGCTCCCCCTAACCCTTTAAGGCTCTCCCTAACCCTGTAAGGCTCCCCCTAACCCTTTAAGGCTCCCCCTAACCCTTTAAGGCTCTCCCTAACCCTTTAAGGCTCTCCCTAACCCTTTAAGGCCCCCCTAACCCTTTAAGGCTCCCCCTGACCCTTTAAGGCTCTCCCTAACCCTTTAAGGCTCTCCCTAACCCTTTAAGGCTCCCCCTAACCCTTTAAGGCTCTCCCTGACCCTTTAAGGCTCTCCCTAACCCTTTAAGGCTCTCCCTAACCCTTTAAGGCTCTCCCTGACCCTTTAAGGCTCCCCCTAACCCTTTAAGGCTCCCCCTAACCCTTTAAGGCTCCCCCTAACCCTTTAAGGCTCTCCCTAACCCTTTAAGGCTCTCCCTAACCCTTTAAGGCCCCCCTAACCCTTTAAGGCTCTCCCTAACCCTTTAAGGCTCCCCCTAACCCTTTAAGGCTCTCCCTAACCCTTTAAGGCTCTCCATAACCCTTTAAGGCTCCCCCTAACCCTTTAAGGCTCTCCCTAACCCTTTAAGGCTCTCCCTAACCCTTTAAGGCCCCCCTAACCCTTTAAGGCCCCCCTAACCCTTTAAGGCTCCCCCTAACCCTTTAAGGCTCCCCCTGACCCTTTAAGGTTCTCCCTAACCCTTTAAGGCTCTCCCTAACCCTTTAAGGCTCTCCCTAACCCTTTAAGGCTCCCCCTAACCCTTTAAGGCTCCCCCTAACCCTTTAAGGCTCCCCCTAACCCTTTAAGGCTCTCCCTAACCCTTTAAGGCTCCCCCTAACCCTTTAAGGCTCTCCCTAACCCTTTAAGGCTCCCCCTAACGACCACGCAGCCCTGAACCTTTACGGCTCTGCGTCGGGTTTTAGCGAGCGGACCAATCACAGCCCTCGCTGCTGCGTCGCCTCGACGGAAGGTGAACATTTTTGGGAGGCGCACGTCCGGCCCTTGAGGTGGACGCAAGGAGGGTACTTGACCCCCTGCGTTGCGTGAACGTGGGCCCCTAACCAGCCCTCGGGCTGCAGGGGGATGGGACGGCGGCCTCACCCTGGCCTCATCTCCTCGATGTCGGGCACCAGGTTGAGGAACTCGTTCTTGCCGGCGCGGGCGAGGAAGGAGGCCTCCAGGCTGGGCACCGCGGGGAACGACTCGTAGTCAGAGCAGGACGGGCTGCAGGCCCGGGAGCCATTCTCCGGGGTCCTGGGGGGAGACACACACACACACACACACACACACACACACACACACACACACACACACACACACACACACACACACAGACAGACAGACAGACAGACAGACAGACAGACAGACAGACAGACAGACAGACAGACAGACAGACAGACAGACAGACAGACAGACAGACAGACAGACAGACAGACAGACAGACAGACAGACAGACAGACAGACAGACAGACAGACAGACAGACAGACAGACAGACAGACAGACAGACAGACAGACAGACAGACAGACAGACAGACAGACAGACAGACAGACAGACAGACAGACAGACAGACAGACAGACAGACAGACAGACAGACAGACAGACAGACAGACAGACAGACAGACAGACAGACAGACAGACAGACAGACAGACAGACAGACAGACAGACAGACAGACAGACAGACAGACAGACAGACAGACAGACAGACAGACAGACAGACAGACAGACAGACAGACAGACAGACAGACAGACAGACAGACAGACAGACAGACAGACAGACAGACAGACAGACAGACAGACAGACAGACAGACAGACAGACAGACAGACAGACAGACAGACAGACAGACAGACAGACAGACAGACAGACAGACAGACAGACAGACAGACAGACAGACAGACAGACAGACAGACAGACAGACAGACAGACAGACAGACAGACAGACAGACAGACAGACAGACAGACAGACAGACAGACAGACAGACAGACAGACAGACAGACAGACAGACAGACAGACAGACAGACAGACAGACAGACAGACAGACAGACAGACAGACAGACAGACAGACAGACAGACAGACAGACAGACAGACAGACAGACAGACAGACAGACAGACAGACAGACAGACAGACAGACAGACAGACAGACAGACAGACAGACAGACAGACAGACAGACAGACAGACAGACAGACACACACACACACACACACACACACACACACACAGGTGGTGAGACACAAGGATGGGGCCTTCAGGGAGTCATGGTGGAGGTTTTTTTAAATCTTTCATTCCTTGTATACGTATATAAAAAAAAAAAATTAGAAAAGAAAAAGAGACATTTAATCTTTCTTGTACCCCGTCAGTTGCCTAGTGAGATTGTTTCAGGGAGAGTAAAGAGATGAATTGTAAATAAGTGTAGAGGTACAATAACGCTGACTAAACAGACACGAAGGGGGGTGAGGAGGCTTCCTGACGGAGGGGGGGACGGGGGACGGGGGTCTTACTTCTGGCCCATGGAGCCGCAGCGGGAGTCGGAGAGGGAGGGGCAGGTGGAGGAGGGGGTGAGGGTGGCGCTGCTGAAGCTGGTCACAGAGGGGTCGCGACCCATGGGCGAGATGTCCGACAGCTGGAGGACAAACGGGGAGCAGAGCGGAGACACGGTGAGTTAAAGCGCCGCTGCGTGAGAGGAGACGCACGGCCCGGCGCCACGGCCCGGCGCCACGGCCCGCCCGCTCGGCGTTCGGCTCACCTTGCAGTCGCTGATGCTGTTGCAGAGCTGGCTGTACTCGTTGTTGAAGCTGTGGGTCAGCAGACGTAAGCACTGCGGAGAACAGAGACACAGGGCGGTGTTACCGGGCAGAACGGGAAACAGGCCGAGGTTGGCCAACAGCACAGAGGGCTTCCGTCTGTTGACATGTCGACCGACCAGTTTGGCGGGAGAAGGAGGAAGTGTCAACACGCTGCTGGCGAAACAGCATCGCCCTAATGAGAACATCATGGTTGAACTGCCTTTCTCACCGTCGGTCAAAGGAACTCAGTTTCTTCACCGTGATGATGTCGAAATGGAAACGGAGTTTAACTGAAGCGTTATAATCTGGGCTAACTACGTGGCACTGAACACTCCCTCATTTCTGGTCTGGGATCAACAGAGTACCTACAGTCCCTGGGCAGAGTTCAGAGTTCATGTTGTTAACGAATACCTTTACTGGGAGAACTGGGATTTGGGGGCCGGGGACTTTAAGGTTTTGAACGCTACGTCAGTCAGGTCTGCCTCGCAGTGACCACGTCAAAACGACCCACCTGACGTAGACCCTCCGCCCGTCCTACCCCCCGTCCCGTCCCGGTCTCACCTTGGTGGCCAGCTCCTTCTCGCGGTCCACCAGACTCTCGATGTCGGCCGAGTCATAGCCGCTGCTCTCGCTGGGGGTGACGGCGCTCTCGAAGGTGGTGCAGGAGATCTGCGAGGAGATGGAGGTGGAGTTGGAGAGCGTGCCCGAGCTCATGCTGGGGGACAGGGACTCGCTCAGGGACTTGTGGGTGGTGGTGGTGGTGGTGGAGGTGGGGGGCGCCTCGCCCAGCTTGTCCCTCAGCAGCAGCAGGTGGCGCGTCTTCTCCACCTGGGTGGAGGCGAGGGAGACACGGGGTCAGCCCTCTACAGTCGGTAGGCTGACAGAACACTGACACTAACCTCAACCCCTACAGGTCATCAATATAAGTGATAGCATTACCCCCAAACATCTGCAATGTCAGCAAATCACAATATTTAATCCACATTACACAACAGAAGAGTTTAGTTTAATTTAGTAATTGAGTGAGACAGTTTCACCCGAGGAGACTTGGAGTCGTTTGATTCCACGTCACTAAGGAGCAAGGCATGGGTTAGGCATCGCGCTCAAGGATGCTCGCAGGTGGGCTGACGTCAGGGGATCAAACCCACAACCCTTCAACCGGGGGGGGGGGGGGGGGGAACCCCTTAACCACTGGAAGATGCAGCCCTCTAAAATGGCCATCATGTCCAGAAGACCCCGACATTGAATCCATCATGTGTGTGTGACCGATCAGACTAGATCAGTCCGTCCTGTGTGTGACTTTGACCCCTGCGGTGGGGGTCAAAGGTCACACACAGGACAGACTGATCCCGTCCGTCCTGCGTGTGACCTTTGACCCCCGGACCCACCTCGTGGAGCTGCTCCATCTTCTCCAGCTCCCACTGGTGCTCCAGGATCAGGCTGTCCCCCCGGGGCCTCCAGCCCGCCAGGTTCTCCTCCCCGCGGACGTAGGCCACCGAGGTGTCCAGCACCTTCCTCCGCCGGCGCTGCATGCCTGGGGGGGGCGGGGGGGCGGGGGGGGGGAGGTTCAACACTGCCTGGACCACGGGGGCTGACATTCTGGGTCTTTTGGCCGACGCGTTACTAATTCTATACGTTACTATCGATAGTTGATACTTTACAAAGAGTGATCCCCGATCACAAACACCCTGTACATTATACATTAGAATAAAACTGATTTAAAACTGATTTATTTTAATTAGCGCTATTAAAATAACCGACTAGCAACTAAGGAATGGACACAGAGCTGGAATGCACTTATGTAATGTAATCCTTTAAAGTCTTCCAAAGGTTCCCCCCCCCTGGACTCACCTGGGCTTCCTGTGTCGGACATCTTGCACAAGCTGAGCTCGTAGATGCCCGTCACTCGGTTGCTGTGGTAACAAAACGAAAAAGCCTTCAAGTACTGATTTCCGAGTTGGAATGCAGATCTTGTTGTACTTAAGGTTCAGGTCTATATCAAGAATGAATTAATAATAAAAAGTGCTTTTAATTTGTGTCTTAATCTTGTTGTTGCGTTGGTGGTGGTGTAACAAGATGTCCGCCGGGGCCCCTACCAGTCGGGGGTCTTGGAGTAGCCGCTCCCGAAGAGGTTCCTGAGGGACCGTGGGGGGGAGATCTTGGCGTCCCGGGAGTAGAACACCATGCAGATGTCTTTGGTTACGATGGCAGGCTGGATGCAGTGGTCCAGCTGTCGGGCAGGAAGGAACACGCCATCACCACACCAAGATCAGTTCAGACACACGTATCACGGTCAGATAAAGGTCACACAAAGGTCACACAAAGGTCACACAAAGGTCAGACCAAGGTCAGACAAATAATGATTTGGAACCATGGCCCTATAGCTACGTCGCTACAGCTAGCCTGGTCACCCATTAGCCCAGGCTAGCCTGGCTCACCCATTAGCCCAGGCTAGCCTGGCTCACCCATTAGCCCAGGCTAGCCTGATCAACCATTAGCCCAGGCTAGCCTGGCTCACCCATTAGCCCAGGCTAGCCTGGCTCACCCATTAGCCCAAGCTAGCCTGGCTCACCCATTAGCCCAGGCTAGCCTGGTTCACCCATTAGCCCTTAGTGGTGCTCATCCTCCTCATCAGAAGGCTAAACTCAAGCTGAGGAGCTGTTCTCCCTCCCTTTATAAACCTGATCGTACCACCCCTGTCGGGATGTGGGGGGGGTGGTGGGAGGTACCAACCTCCAGGTAGGCGGACAGGGTCATGTAGATCTTCTCTCCGTAGGGGGTGACCCGGTTCAGGAGCAGGGAGTTGTGCAGAGAGCTGTCCCACACCGCCTCGAAGCGGTAGAAGGTCCTGCAGCGAGCAGAACAGTTAGCTCAGAGCCGCGACAGGCTAGAAGAACTACAAACATGGAGCAGGACTACAAGTAGAGCAGAACTACAATCACCAGAGTACACCGAGGGATCATCACAAGGGGGGGGGGGGGGGGAAATAATGAGAAAGGACTCGGGGGACTAGCTATTGAACTATTGATGGACGATGAATAAATACAAAAGGCTTGAAGAGCTAAAGGAAGGGAATTCACTGAGGTTTAGCTTCATCTCCATGGGGCGGGCACACACACACACACACACACACACACACACACACACACACACACACACACACACACACACACACACACACACACACACACACACACACACACACACACACACACACACACACACACACACACACACACACAATGAATACTTTTCTTACCTAAAATGTATGATTTTAGGTAAGAAAAATGTGATTAGCATTAGATTCATCTATTGTGTACAACAGCGTTCAGTTCCTGTGGTGAGCAGCAGGGGGCACTGTTGTCCACAGCGAGATGGAGGCTCTTATGCTGCACACTGCGTAAACAAGTGATTGTGGGGGATGGGCTACTTTAATGAATTCATTGGGTAGACGTGGATGAATAATGGTTGGGATTCAAAATGGTTTTTATAAAGAATATGCAACCACACAAATTAAAGGGAACACTTTGCATTTAAGATTGCCGTTACGACTTGATTTGTGCTCTGAAAGTTGTTACTTTCAATCTATTTATTATATAATATTAGAGTCTAAAGGCAATCCCAAAGTAAAGTGTATGTGCAATAAATGTAATTATGGTACATAAATAATAATAGGGCTCTAGTCTAGGGGTGCAGCTGACGATTATACTCATTGTCGATTAATCTATGGATGATTTATTTGATTAATCGATTAATCATTTAGTGACGAGCAATGGCAATTGCGCATCACAAATATCTGAATTTGTGAATTTGTATCAGATGATGACCCGATGACTAATGAGGCTGTAGCCAAGTCAAGTCACACGTCTGTCTTTGACTTGACTCGATTATCCACAAATAGAATCGATTCATTTTGTGACAAAACACAAATAAGATTAATCGACAAATCGTCTCAGCAGAAGTCTAGAGAAGGACGTGTGACACATAAAGATCAATGAAAAGAGCTTTGTGTCCGTCTGTTGGTACCTAGCGATATCCTTATCAATAGAAAGCCTGAGCAAAACCAACAATCCATGAGCAGCAGATGGGGAGACGACAACGCACGAGAGAGAGAGAGAGAGAGAGAGAGAGAGAGAGAGAGAGAGAGAGAGAGAGAGAGAGAGAGAGAGAGAGAGAGAGAGAGAGAGAGAGAGAGAGAGAGAGAGAGAGAGAGAGAGAAAGAGGGAGAGACAGAGAGAGAGAGAGAGGGATAGAGAGAGAGAGAGAGAGAGAGAGAGAGAGAGAGAGAGAGAGAGAGAGAGAGAGAGAGAGACAGAGAGACAGAGACAGAGAGACAGAGAGAGACAGAGAGCGAGAGAGAGAGACAGAGAGAGAGAGACAGAGAGAGACAGAGACAGAGAGAGAGAGGGAGAGGGAGAGAGAGGGAGAGGGAGAGAGAGAGAGGCAGAGAGAGAGAGACAGAGAGAGGCAGAGACAGAGAAAGAGCGAGAGAGGCAGAGAGAGAGAGAGAGAGACAGAGAGAGGCAGAGACAAAGAGAGGGAGAGAGAGAGCGAGAGAGAGAGAGGCAGAAACAGTGAACAATGGTGCAACTGAAGAGGACGTTAACATCAGTGCAGATGGCCATGCGATGGTGTGTTCAGAGATGCAGACCATCCACTCTACAAATACAAACTTTCATGTACACATGTCCATCTATTCATTGCACTGGGACATTTTATTTTTATTCTTCAAAAGCAGCTCAAGAAACTAAACATTCCCGTGGCAGTAAGCATTTAAAGATGGAGCGATCATTCCTTCAACGGATCATTTATCTTCTAATGGTGTCAGTCTTCCTCCCCCCTCCCCCCTTCTAGCCCCCCTCCCGCCCCCCATACCTGTTGGAGTTGTGTGAGGACTTGATGCTCTTGGCGGAGATGATGTTGAGTGACAGGACTGCGTCGGCCGCGCTGTCGTCCACCTCCGTCTTGCTCCGGATGCGACCTGTCGCCGACGGCAACAGACGCGGGTCAGATACGATGAGCTCGCTAGCTGAATGAAAATCCACTTGGTGGGGTTTGAAACTATAACTTTATAACGTCGTAGAAGAAGAGCGGATGGCTGCTGGAGCAGTGTTTCTATACTGAGAGACCGAAACACTGCGGCCGCCAAACCCAAGTTATTGCAATTCATGTTTGTGATTGGCCGGTCGATGCCGGGCGGGGTCACCCTCGTATGGGGGTCCCATTGCTTTGGGCCAGCAGCAGCCAGTCCTAAACACCGACTGGATAACACTGAAGGGTTGACTCTTTGGGGACGTGTGGAATACGGAGCCACTCACCCACGACCAGCTCGCGGACGTCCTTCCAGTGCAGCTCGCTGCCCTTCTCGTGGATCAGAGTCACGGTGATCCTCCTCTGGATGCCCTGAGGGGGAGACGACAACACGCAGGTCACCAACATGGCCGCCGATAAACAACACGCAGGTCAACAACATGGCCCCCGATAAACAACACGCAGGTCAACAACATGGCCCCCGATAAACAACACGCAGGCCAACAACATGGCCCCCGATAAACAACACGCAGTTCAACAACATGGCCCCCGATAAACAAAATGTCACACGATAAACAACACTTCATCTGATAAACAACACTTCATCTGATAAACAACATGTCATCTGATAAACAACACTTCATCTGATAAACAACATGTCATCTGATAAACAACATGTCATCTGATAAACAACACTTCATCTATGATAAACAACACTTCATCTGATAAACAATACGTCGTCCCATAAACAACATGTCATCCGACGAACAACATTAGAACCAATAAACAACAACAACAACAATAACGATGACAACAAACAGAGGCTGTGTGTTGGAGCGCAGAGATGAGAGATGGAGAACATCTATCTTCATAGAGCGTATCACAGAGTATGCAGTCTTTGTGTTTGCGCTGAAGCTCGACGCTCACATTGGGGACGTAATGGTAGCTGAGGAGGGGGGTGTGTGTGTGTGTGTGTGTGTGTGTGTGTGTGTGCGTACCTGGTGCAGCAGGTATGTGCCGTGGCAGGGAAGCCCCCCACTGTGGTCCACCACAGCTGGGATGTACCTGGGGAGCAGAAGAGAGGCCTCAGAGACGTTTCAGCGCTGAACACGGATTAAACCCTGAGAGCAGGAACTGGACCATCCCTCTCCATCTGACTGCGTGTGGGTGTGTGGATGTGTGTGTGTGTGCATGTGTATCTGTATGTGTGTGTGCATGTATGTGTACGTGTGTGTGTACATGTTTGTATGTGTATCTGTATGTGTACGTGTTTGTGTGTACGTGTGTGTATGTGCGTGTATGTTTGTGTATCTGTATGTGTTTGTGTGCGGGTGAATGTGTACGTGTGTGTGTGTATGTGCGTGTGTGTTTGTGTATGTGTGAATGTGTACGTGTGTGTGTATGGGTGTGTGTATGTGTGTGTATGTGTATCTGTATGTGTGTGTGTGTGTTTGTGTACGTGTGTGTGTGTGTGTGTGTGTGTGTGTGTGTGTGTGTGTGTGTGTGTGTGTCTGTGTGTGTGTGTGTGTGTGTGTGTGTGTGTGTGTGTGTGTGTGAATGTGTGTGTGTGACGTACTCTCCGGTGGGCTCCAGCTCGCTGATCTCGAACCAGACCAGCAGGTCGTAGCGACTCACACACTGACCCAGGTTGGACTTGGTGATGGTGTTGAGTTTAGTGGCGGCCACTGAGACACAAGCAGAATCATTATAACCACATCAGCCGCTTAATACCAGGACTGTACTGACATACAATTACACAGAAAGGATGATGTACTCGGTGGATATGTAGATGAAACGGGGGAAATTGTTAATCCTTGGGATTAACATTTTCATTTGTAAAAAGTACAATAAAGTTTGGAAAATAAGATGAAGGTGAGTCTCCTCTAAGGATGTCTAAAACCAACCACAACATCGACTCATTCTAAGGCCTAAGACAGCACTCAGTGGCACGGGGAAGGGGCGACCCGACACTACATCCAGAACATTAAGGGGTGCAGAGAGACTCTGCCCAGATGATCCCAGAGGGCCGTGATGGTGTGTTCTGCTGCCCAGTACGGGCCCAGTACACCAGCATAAGGCCCAGTACACCAGCATGAGGCCCAGTACACCAGCATGAGGCCCAGTACACCAGCATAAGGCCCAGTACACCAGCATAAGGCCCAGTACACCAGCATAAGGCCCAGTACACCAGCATAAGGCCCAGTACACCAGCATAAGGCCCAGTACACCAGCATAAGGCCCAGTACACCAGCATAAGGCCCAGTACACCAGCATAAGGCCCAGTACACCAGCATGAGGCCCAGTACACCAGCATAAGGCCCAGTACACCAGCATGAGGCCCAGTGGTACACCAGCATAAGGCCCAGTACACCAGCATAAGGCCCAGTACACCAGCATAAGGCCCAGTACACCAGCATAAGGCCCAGTAGTACACCAGCATAAGGCCCAGTACACCAGCATAAGGCCCAGTACACCAGCATAAGGCCCAGTAGTACACCAGCATAAGGCCCAGTACACCAGCATAAGGCCCAGTACACCAGCATAAGGCCCGGTACACCAGCATGAGGCCCGGTACACCAGCATAAGGCCCAGTACACCAGCATAAGGCCCGGTACACCAGCATAAGGCCCAGTACACCAGCATAAGGCCGGGTACACCAGCATAAGGCCCAGTACACCAGCATAAGGCCCGGTACACCAGCCGTATCCGCGAGGCCCACAGCACTAAGGCCATACCCTGGTACACCTCCTCCTCAGCAGCAGAACGGGGGGTGAATGAGAGGCACACGGGGTTCTGAAGCAGCCTCACTGGACCAAGAGCCTTCGTTTTCTGTATTTGCTTCATGCGCTGATCGCTATGGCGATGATATTGCGTTGCTCGCTGTTTAATGGATTCGTCTGAGCCATACCATGAGACAGGTTTATGTTTTAAGATAAGAGAGGGTTCCTGCACAGCTCACCAGATATTCAGACAATAAAATGAGAATTGCAAGGCGAGTGCCCACCTATTATTCCGTGTTATTTATCATTTGCACGAGATGAATGTGGTAGAATTAATGCCAGGTGAGGGCACCAGCTATCTTCAACCTCTGGGCCAGCCAGCATGCTGTGGCATTGACACAGCCGCGGTCATGTGGTGTGTTTAACCAGATCCTGACCGTACCCAAACCCAGCTATTGATGTTAATGTTGTAGGGTCAGTCTTTAGAAAAAGGTCTGCGTAGGTACACAACCTGTTGGATATCCTCCCTCTCTCTGTCTCCATCTATGCCTCTCTGTTTCACCTTTTCAACTTCTACAACTTGGAGCCGCAGCACTAGAGCGAGGCTAGCTCAACGAGCTACTGCGCTACAACAAGCGCCCGTCAGCGCTAGCTCTGGCGCCAGGCCCGCCGCAGTACCCACCGGGGCGGTGGTGCACGGGGAGCGCCGGGCCGCACGGCACGGGGAGGAAGGGGAAGTGGGAGAGCTGGTCGGCGCCGTCCTCCAGGCTGGCCACGGCGGTGGAGGCTAGCGCGTTAGCGTGCTCCGACAGCGCGTCCAGCACCTGGCCGTTCACGTAGCCGCTCACCAGGTAGCGCACTAGCTCGATCTTACGCGCGTGGTCTGGGGGGGGGGGGGTGCGGTGTACCATGTGGTGTGGGGGGCGGGGTGGAAGGTGTGTATTGGTGCACAGGGTTTGAAATAATACAGAGTTCACATCACGGGGGGGGGAGCGACGAGGAGGAGAGCCAATCCCACGGAAGCAGGAAGTGAAAGAGAAACAAAAGAATGGGCGGAAAAGATGAAGCATGCGAACAAAACTCAACATGAGAGAACAGGTGGAAACAGGAGCAGCGAGGGGCGCTGGGTCCTCACCTGGCTTGGACAGGGGCATCGGGATGGGGTAGTACTTCCTGGAGGGGGCAGAAGACCTGGAACAGATCAGTCCACTCATCAACTCAATGCTTTCAAAGATATGAAATCATCACTGTGGTGCTGAGGTGTTGTGAGTAGGGTTCAAGGAGCGGCAGAATCCCCCCCAGAGGGGAGGACGGGTTCCCCAACGGCCCCGCAGGTGTACCTGACGAGCTCCGTGCCGTGCAGGTGCAGCGGATGCTGCTGGTAGTGACCGAACACCTCGAACACGATGGGCTTGGTCTTGATGTACTCGATGAACGACTCCGTCACCTCCACCGAAATCTGCTCCCAAAAGGACAACATTGGCATTTTATTTTTTATCAAAAAGCAACTTTGTTGAGTGTGGTTGTTTGTGCATGTATGTGTGTGTTAGTGTGTTTCTTGAGGGGAGGGGGGGGGTATAGATGTACACTTACGTTCTGGACGTGGTAGAAGCCCAGCGGAGCTCCTTTCCCCGTGTTCTTCAGCGGCTCGGTAGAGAACGCCTCGTCATGACGGTGCAGGAAACTGGAGACACCACATCTGTTAGCAAGCGGCCATTACTAGATAAAGGTTAACACTAAAACCCCCATCACACACTCCTCTATTAAGCTACGTCTTCACATTTAAACATTGAATCATTTGACTTGATTCTTGATGAGATTCTCTCATCGTTCCCCATGTCTACAACCTCAACCTAAACCGTACCTACTGCTTAATCCTAGATATGAAAGTATATCAACCTTAAGTTAAAGCTTCATAGTTTGTATACGGCTGCAAGCTTTTAGCTATTTCACCTTTACTGTTGCCATTTCTCTCATTTCTAGTTTTTACCGCCAGTTTTACCAGTTTTCTATACATTACATATAATAAATGGTATATTCAATATATGATCCACATATTAATATAACAACATATGTTGTGTGTTGTAAAGTATTATACGCATTGTTGCATGCCTAAAAGCAAGAACTGAACCATCTGTCTATTTGTGTGCGTGTGCTGTGCACGTATGTGTGTGTGTTTGTGTGCATGTGTACATGTGTGTGTGTACGTGTGTGTGTGTTTATGTATCTGTATGTGCATGTGTGCGTGTGCATGTGTTCATGTTGACTATAATCAGCCTTCCCGGTGCGCCTGAACCAGCCGGTTGAGGCGCGGCGCTCAGCGGCCAGCAGGGGGCGACTCACTTGAACTGGCAGAAGATGTCAGCGTACTCGGGCAGGATGGCGCTGGCCTGCAGCACGGTGACGCGGAAGGTGAACACGCTGCCCACCTCCAGCTGGCCGGCCAGCTCCCCGCCCTCCAGCAGCTTGCCGTCGCCCTCCTTCAGCTTCAGGTCTGCAGAGACAGGACGCTCAGCAGGCTGACCTATCACCACGGCTCATGTGGCCTGTCACACCAGATCTACTCCCAGGAGCTAGCGCCACGACGGCCCTGTTACCACCAGCGCTCTCCACGGGTCGCTGAGCGGTTCAACAAGGGCCCCGTTACCACCAGCGCTCTTCACGGGTCGCTGAGCGGTTCAACAACGGCCCTGTTACCACCAGCGCCCTCCACGGGGTCGTTGAGTGGTTCAACAAGGGCCCCGTTACCACCAGCGCTCTCCACGGGTCGCTGAGCGGTTCAACAACGGCCCTGTTACCACCAGCGCCCTCCACGGGGTCGCTGAGCGGTTCAACAAGGGCCCCGTTACCACCAGCGCTCTGCACGGGTCGCTGAGCGGTTCAACAACGGCCCTGTTACCACCAGCGCTCTCCACGGGTCGCTGAGCGGTTCAACAAGGGCCCCGTTACCATCAGCGCTCTCCACGGGGTCGCTGAGCGGTTCATACCACCAGCGCTCTCCACGGGGTCGCTGGGCGGTTCCCTCCGACAGAGGATCATGTTGTGGATGTGAACGTTTTGTTTCACACCAAATGAACCAAAGGAGCACAACGTCTGAGATAAGGACATCAAGTCCTCAATAAAAAACAGTTCCCATCCCGCCCGGGAAGAAGGCAAAACAACTTATTAGCATCAAACATTGAAATGTATGTGGCAGGGGCTCTTCAGACTAGGGCAGGGGCTCTTCAGACTAGGGGAGGGGCTCTTCAGACGAGGGGAGGGGCCTTTCAGAAGAGGGGGGGGGGGCTTTCAGAAGAGGGGGGGGCCTTTCAGATGAGGGGAGGGGCCTTTCAGACTAGGGGAAGGGCTCTTCAGACGAGGGGAGGGGCCTTTCAGACGAGGGGAGTGGCCTTTCAGACGAGGGGAGGGGCCTTTCAGACGAGGGGAGTGGCCTTTCAGACGAGGGGAGGGGCCTTTCAGACGAGGGGAGGGGCCTTTCAGACGAGGGGAGGGGCCTTTCAGACATACCCATATCATTGATCCTGTTGAGCTCCTCCGAGGGTGTGTTGACCTCTGAACTCTGACCCTGACCCTCCACGAAACGCAGCTCCTCCAGGGAGAGACCGGAGCGGGTCATCACCATGGGGGGGAAGTCGATCTGAAGGGAGGGAGGGAGAGGGGGGGGGAGGGAGAGAGAGAGAGAGAGGGGGAGAGAGAGAGAGAGAGAGAGAGAGAGAGAGAGAGAGAGAGAGAGAGAGAGAGAGAGAGAGAGAGAGAGAGAGAGAGAGAGAGAGAGAGAGAGGGAGAGGGAGAGGGAGAGGGAGAGGGAGAGGGAGAGAGAGAGAGAGAGAGAGAGAGAGAGAGAGGGAGAGAGAGAGAGAGAGAGAGAGAGGGTAGTCATGGACGTTAGCATAGAGTTGGCTGTAAGACATACAGTATATAAAGCAATAGTTCTTTATACGAGTTGTGGACGACAGATATGAATGCGCTTTATGGTCTGAATATGGCTTTTATAAGATAAGGAGGTGTGTTTTATTAATACCAGACAGGAAACGTGGGAAATACAGCAAAGTACAGGACAGTAATCAGCTACAATTAGACACAGATTGACAGTAAAAGAAACAGAAACATATGAGATATGCAGCAGCTTCCCGATGGTATTTCTCAAAAACAAACCACCTGCTAGTTCAAATTTTTGTTGTTCCGATAGATTTATATCTATCAACGGTGCTTTTATCAGACTGGGGGGGGGGGGGGCTCACCTTTTTGAAGTACTCGTCATCGAAGGAGATCTTGGCGGTCCCCGACTGCCTCACCCCCGAGCCGTAGTCAGGGGCTTCCTCGTCAGCTGGGGAGACCAAGAGGAGAGTGACGAGGGGTTCACCTCGAACGGAACGCAGCCGCAACCACTACCACTGTGGAGGCGGACAGACGTCTGCTCCACAGACAGACAGACAGACAGACCTCTGTCTACCACAGTGGAGCAGACGTCTGCTCCACAGACAGATAGACAGACAGACCTCTGTCTACCACAGTGGAGCAGACGTCTGTCGGCCTGTCTGCCACCCCTAATACAATACGGGCTCTGGGCCCTCTGACTGGACCCTCCCTGCTTTATGGGGGACAGAAGGACTAATAGAACAGACTGCAGCGCAAAGCCTGCAATTTTTTATGGATGTTTTGGTAATTCTTTCACACTTTACCATAGTCACTCAATAAGTCGTTTTTTCAATTGGATGAAAACGTGTGAAGCCCGCCATGGTGCGGTGGCTTTGAGATGGATTGTGTTAGTATTATTGGGTATTGAGGGCTTGACTCAAGATTTCAACAATTCAATGCAAGATAAATGTCTGCGCTAAATGAATCTGAAGCGATAGTAAATTGTACCTTCATTGCTGTTCATATATTACTGGTTGATCTGTTATTTTATCGAGTGTCGTATCATCTGAACGAGGTCGTCAGACCGATCCCCGGGGACCAGCGTGACCGAGGTCACTCCCCGGTGAGGGTTAGGGTTGGGGTTCCCCGGGGGGACCCCTGGAGAGAGGCTCACCTGCGATGGCCTGGACCCCCACCCGCAGGAAGCCGCGCACCTCGCCCTTCTCCGTCACTATGGCGACGCGGTGCACCAGTGGCACTGGGTACAGCAGGTTGCTCAGGTAGACGAAGGCCCTGGGGGCAGAGAGAGGCAGCGTGGGTACGACTGGAGGGACGGACACGCCTCCCACTAAGGACCCCCTCTTAACGTCTCGGGTCTGTGTTTGATCGGCCTGATCAGCGTGTGACATCTGACGCAGCCTTCAATACCATTTAACAACATTGAGTGGAATCGTCTCAATGATGAACACTCATTGTGATGACTCAACCATCCCATAATAATGCAGAAGAACAGAACATTCACAGCAGTCACCAGAAGACTGAGGAAAGCAACACGTTATGCACGAGTAGAGACTATGTGTTACTGTTAGATGACACCTTTTCTACGAGAAAAAAAAAAAAAAAAAAAAAAAAAAGACATGAAAGAAATGAAAATACAAACAATGCATCAAATGACAGGCGGGCTACGACAGTATGTGATCCACACATGTCGGTCATGTGCCATCACAACAGGAGCGATGGAGGAGGTCAATATGGAGGCAGCGGAGCTATAGCACGACTAGCTGACAGGTACTGCAGTGTTAGCCTCAGACA
Source organism: Gadus morhua (assembly GCF_902167405.1). Taxonomy (NCBI): domain Eukaryota; kingdom Metazoa; phylum Chordata; class Actinopteri; order Gadiformes; family Gadidae; genus Gadus; species Gadus morhua. The sequence continues at coordinate 30,389,511 of NC_044048.1, forward strand.
CACACACACACACACAGACTGGTTCTTCTCTGAGAGTTGATTGGCTATGTTCCCTGCTGTCCTTCTGTAATCATTTCAGTCCATCTCTCCCCTCCTCCTCCCCTCTCCTCCTCCCCTCTCCTCCCCTCCCCTCTCCTCTTCCCTGCCCTCATCTCTGCAGGGGAACCAAACTCCAGCCAAGATAGAGGATGGATAGCGCTCTCCAGACAGTCATGCTGACGTAGGCAGCGTTGGCTCCCCAGCTAGCACTGATCTCCCTCCCGGGGCTGCAGTGCCGTAGTATCTCACAGCGCTGCGACGCTCACCGCTCAGGGCCAAAGGACCACAGAGGTGTTGCTAATGCTGGATATTACTAATCCTCCCGCCCAGAGCCGACCCACACCGCTATGTGGCTATGGATCGAACTGTATCTGCTAACGATACACACACACACACACACACACACACACACACACACACACACACACACACACACTCAATATTAGTACAGTATTAAAACACAAAGGTAAAAAAAAAGGCATAAAAAACGTAATGAATCCACAAGGAACAAACGACAAAGGAATCAAATGACATCAACAAAATGATACAATAAATCAATAGGTAGCACACTACTGCTGATGAGGTTAGCCGTAGCCTCTAGAGCAGACGGACGGACGTTAGTGCAGAGGACAGACAGAGGTGGGGTGTTGGCGCCGGCATTAGGGACGGGGCACCGCAGGGGGGGGGGGGGGGGGGGGGGGACGGATTCGAAATGAAACGCAGTTCACAACACCGGGGCCAGCGGCCTCGTGGAGACGACGGACCGTGGTCACCATCAGACCGCGTTCACCAACGTTGTTGTCGATGTTTTCAATGAGTTTTCGGGTTTTGAATTCTGCTCTAATCGTGTAATAAATGTTATTTTATCTTATGACGCACTTCAGACTGAATGTTTTTGGTGGTGTCTCATATTATGTAACCAGGTTATCCTTTGTTAGATATGAACACCGCGTTGGACTAAACCACTCTGGAACGGGGGTCAAAGTGTAACCAGCCCTCCTCGGGGTCACTAACGAATGAGTGAGTGAAGGTGTCTTTGGGTCAAGGAACCAAGGAAACAAGGGACCAAGGAACCAAGGGACCAAGGAACCAAGGGACCGAGGGACCGAGGGACCAAGGAACCAAGGGACCAAGGGACCAGGGACCAAGGAACCAAGGGACCAAGGGACCAGGGACCAAGGAACCAAGGGACCAAGGGACCAGGGACCAAGTCGGTGGTGCTTGGTCCCCTGGGTCAAGGACCCAGGGGACCAAGGTAACAAGGAACCAGGGAGCAAGGTAACAAGGAACCATGGGACCAAGGACCCAGGGACCAAGGAACCAGGGACCAAGGACCCAGGGACCAAGGACCAAGGACCCAGGGACCAAGGAACCAGTGACCAAGGACCAGGACCCAGGGACCAAGGTCCCAGGGACCAGGACCAGGGACCCAGGGACCAAGGACCCAGGGACCAAGGACCCAGGGACCAGGGACCAAGGGACCAAGGACCAAGGACCCAGGGACCAAGGACCCAGGGACCAGGACCAGGGACCAGGACCAGGGACCAGGAGCAGGGACCAAGGACCCAGGGACCAGGGACCAAGGACCCAGGGACCAGGGACCAAGGACCCAGGGACCAAGGACCCAGGGACCAAGGACCAGGGACCCAGGGACCAAGGACCCAGGGACCAAGGACCCAGGGACCAGGACCAGGGACCAGGACCAGGACCAGGACCAGGACCAGGACCAAGGACCAGGACCAGGACCAGGACCAGGGACCAGGACCAGGGGGTGGATGCGGGCGGCCGGCCCACCCACCTTCCCACCAGGCTGAACCAGGGGGAGCGGTCGTAGAAGGGGTCCTGGCCGTCGCTGAACAGGTCCGAGCCCTCCTCCTCCGTGCCGGCGTCCGAGCTGGCGTCGTCCACGAAGGCCTCGTCGTCCAGCAGGTCCGACATCTCGCTGTGCCGCTCGTCCGCCATCTCCGTGATCTCCGAGTCGGTGGTGGAGAGGGTGGGGGAGGGGGTGCGGTCCACCAGCCGCTCGTTGACGCAGCCGTGGAAGATGGGGGCGCTGGGGGGGGGGGGGGGCAAAGGGCGAGGGCGGGAGGGAGGGGGGGGGGGGGGGGTTTGGTCATTGGACAGCGAGGGAACACGAGGAAGGAGGGGGGGGGACGGGGGGACGGGGGGAGGGGAGGGAGGATGGACGGGGGGGGAGGGAGGGTGGGGGGGGGATGGGGGAGGGTGGGGGGGGGCGTTCATACGGGGGTCGGGGCAGAAATGTTTCATGTAGATGAAGACAGGGGACAAGAGGCAGAGACATCAGTGGGGCTCAGCGGTGCAGGCAGCACAGGGGGGAGGGGGGGGGGGTCCCACCCGGCCCCACCCTCATGGTACACCCCCCCCCCCGGGTAAAGTGCCTCAAAGCCTCATCGGCCGTCTGGTTACAGGCTGTGCAGACGCGCCAGACGGTCAGATACGCTTTAGTGTGAAGTGACAGACAGGTTGAGGCTGAACGCGAGTTACAAAGGAAATACAAACTTAATAGGAATGAGAGTGGCTGACAGTCACAACATCGACAGAATGTGGAGAAACTAATTCCAGGATGGTTACAAATCAACTCAAATAAAATCAAAAAATGAAATGAAAATAAAAGGATTTAACAAAGTAAAAAAACACAAAATGAATGCAAAATAAAAACAAAATAAAGTGGGCAGCACAGACGCCCGATGAACTTAAAAAATAAAAACAGCACAAAAAAGAAAGTGGGTTTTTAACAGAACATTATTCAACCAAAACAAATTAATCATGCAAATGGACGCCATCAGACAGTTTCAAGACAACACACAGCAGAATGCATTACCGTACACAGTATGTACTTAGTCTCTAAAAGACAAGTCCTATTCCCTGACAACAACAGCTGTCCCTGGTACATGAGGTGTATGTATACTGCTTCCTGTGGTACATGAGGTGTATGTATACTGCTTCCTGTGGTACATGAGGTGTATGTATACTGCTTCCTGTGGTACATGAGGTGTATGTATACTGCTTCCTGTGGTACATGAGGTGTATGTATACTACTTCCTGTGGTACATGAGGTGTATGTATACTGCTTCCTGTGGTACATGAGGTGTATGTATACTACTTCCTGTGGTACATGAGGTGTTTGTATACTACTTCCTGTGTTACATGAGGTGTATGTATACTACTTCCTGTGGTACATGAGGTGTATGTATACTACTTCCTGTGGTACATGAGGTGTTTGTATACTACTTCCTGTGGTACATGAGGTGTATGTATACTGCTTCCTGTGGTACATGAGGTGTATGTATACTACTCCTGTGGTACATGAGGTGTTTGTATACTACTTCCTGTGGTACATGAGGTGTATGTATACTACTTCCTGTGGTACATGAGGTGTATGTATACTACTTCCTGTGGTACATGAGGTGTATGTATACTACTTCCTGTGGTACATGAGGTGTTTGTATACTACTTCCTGTGGTACATGAGGTGTATGTATACTACTTCCTGTGGTACATGAGGTGTTTGTATACTACTTCCTGTGGTACATGAGGTGTATGTATACTACTTCCTGTGGTACATGAGGTGTTTGTATACTACTTCCTGTGGTACATGAGGTGTATGTATCCTGCTTCCTGTGGTACATGAGGTGTTTGTATACTACTTCCTGTGGTACATGAGGTGTAAGTATACTACTTCCTGTGGTACATGAGGTGTATGTATACTACTCCTGTGGTACATGAGGTGTATGTATACTACTTCCTGTGGTACATGAGGTGTTTGTATACTACTTCCTGTGTGTGGTACATACCTCCCCACGAGCTTGAACCAATGGAAGCGGTCGTAAAAGGGGTCGTTTCCTGTCATCGTGCCCTCACAGTCCTCCTGATTGGTCGAGGCCATCTCTCCAGCCCGGTCGTACATCTCCCTCATCTGCTCCAGCCGCTGCCTGAAGGAGCGGGAAAGATATTACTGACCTTCATCTTCACCATCTTCATCATCATCATCATCATCATCATCATCATCATCACCAACATCATCCTCAATATCGTCGTCATCATCATCATCATCATCATCATCATCACCAACATCATCCTCAATATCGTCGTCATCATCATCATCATCATCATCACCAACATCATCCTCAATATCGTCGTCATCTTCACCATCATCATCATCATCATCATCATCATCAACACCACCACCACCACCACCACCACCATCATCATCATCACCACCACCGACATCATCATCATCACCATCTCCACCATCACACTTTATGAATGACATTTAGCCCGGTTGGTATTTAGGAGGTGATCCTGTTGCCCCTTTATGGGGGGCTCCCTTCACTGGGGGGCTCCCTTCATGGGGGGCTCCCTTTATGGGGGCATCCCTTCATGGGGGCTCCCTTCACTGGGGGGCCACCCTTCATGGGGGCTCCCCTTCATGGGGGCTCCCTTCATGGGGGCTCCCCTTCCGCGGGGGGCTCCCCTTCATGGGGGCCACCCTTCATGGGGGCTCCCCTTCCGCGGGGGGCTCCCTTCAGGGGGGCCACCCTTCACTGGGGGCTCCCCTTCATGGGGGCCACCCTTCATGGGGGCTCCCCTTCATGGGGGCTCCCCTTCCGCGGGGGGCTCCCTTCATGGGGGTCCCTTCCTTACTTGAGCTTCTCCAGGGACCAGTAATGGGTGGCCCCGTTCTTGAGGTCCTGCACCTCGACGGCCACCACGGTGCGGGGGAAGGCCCGCGCGTCGCGCTCCTTCTGGGGCTCCGGGGCCACCAGCTCGGGGGGCAGCGGGGAGTACAGGGTGTCCGTCAGCAGCACGAACTGGAACTGGACCTGGGGGGTTAAGGTTAGGGTAGGGTAGGTTAAGGTAAGGTACGGTAAGGTCAGGGTTAGGGTAGGTAAGGTTAAGGTGAGGGTGGGTGGAGGTGGGAGGGTGGAGGTATGATGGAAGCAGGGTAGGAGGTGGAGGTGGGGGGGGTGGAGACACAGTATCATGTGATGAGCTAATCGGCCAGCGGAGAGCAGAGGTTACGGCCTCCAGCCCGTACCCCCCCCCCCCCCCCATCTCTTTACCCCCTAGGGACGACCCTGGAGATCGAAGGTCACACTAATCTGCACCTCTGCCGCGTCACGGCGTTCCCCGTCGGCGTGTCCTTCATCACCGGGAGATAAATCCCAAACCAGTCAAGACTAAACGGACGGAGGATGAACCAACCGACGCCGCGGGGGGGGCGGGGTCAGAGCGCGCTGACGGATCGCGAGTCCCCCGTATCCATCACCCCCGGGCGACCGGGCGACGCGGCTGTAATAGGAACATCCATCACAGACGTAGAGACCCCAGGCTGGAGAACGAGGAGGAGGAGGAGGAGGAAGAGGATCCAGCTACAAAACGGTTTGTTTTGCTAAAGCAACAATTTTGTTGATTTATAGAATTTTGTCGATTTATTGTCCAAACTACAAAACCAAAGCGCTACTGTCGTAAACCAGAGGCCGGTGAGGACAAGCCTCTGGTTTAGAACAGTGACGGTATTGATCTGTAGGTGGGACCATAAATCGACAGAATTCTCCCTCTCATTTTAGAAGGATGGAATCTAAACATGGCGACTCATACGTGCGTAGGAGAAGCAGACCCACGCAGACGAAGCAATCAATTAGCACGGTAATAGAATATCTTAATCTACGGGCCGGCTCCATGGTGACGCTATGACGCAACACTCACAACCACTAAAAGAGGAGCTTGATCAGGAGACCAGATGGGCATCGTGGTTTACTGTTAAAGCGAACACCATCCAAATCCTCCCACCAACACCACCACCTCCACCACCTCCACCCCCACCACTACAGCGATCGGGATGTGGGGTTGCTGTGGAACGATGGAGACATGTACCCGAGGTCAAACATACACCTGATCGTACCGTTCTTGATATGGTTGGGAACTTTGTGGTTGTGAGCTTGAACTACGTCGAATTCACTGCATTGATCATACAAATGATCAACGCAGTGATTCAATTAAATGGTTCATTTAAAGAATATATTCAGACCAATGAGTGCATAATAAAGTTTAACACGTGCACATGTCACCGCGTAGATTACTCTAAAATCATATTTACTTTGTATTTATAAAAAGGTATACACACTATGGGATTTTGACAACAGCATGATAAACGTCAGTCCCCTTCTGGGAGGAGGGTGGGCTGAAGGAAGGCCACCTTCTGGCCATCCCAAACTCTGATTCACTCCTTTCGTTCCAAAGTCTACTTAAATCCCATCTTTTCAGGACCACCTTCAACATCTGACAAATCCTCCTCCACCATCCTCCCCCCTCTCTCTTAATGTGTGGTCTATTGTTGTGGTGATATTTAATTGCCTTTTGTTTGAGTGTCTGTGCTGTCTGCATGCATTCCTTTTTGCGAAGCATCTGAGCACTATGGAACGCGCTGTACAAACCGATCCATCATCCTCGTTACCTTCTTCTTGAGCTCCACGCTGATGGCGTTGGCCTCCTTCAGGTACACGGCGTTGCCCCACAACTGGTCGCGCAGAGAGGTGAACTGGTGGTACCTCCACTTCCTGAAGCCCCACTGGGCCAGGTCAAACTCGTGCTGGGTCCACGGCACTGGGGGAGGGGGGGGGGAGGGGTTAATACGCAGTAACCACGGCAACACACCGACGGCAGCGCCCCCCAGAGGGCGAATGGAGTCGTCCGTCTGACATTCAGTACAGACGATGGGGATACATCTCTGTTATCACTAGATAAGGCGTAGGTCAATCAGAATAACATGTTACTAGTCAGTATTACTGAAAGGTGAGAGCCCCCATGCTGGTCTTAACTTCACACTCAGGTTTAGTTCTGCATTAGTAGTATGCTGTGTTTACGTTGTGATTTGATTGAAGTGGTTTATTAGATGATTTCGTTGCCTTGGCTTGTAATTAGTGCAGTGACGACGTAGCGCTTGTGTGATTATGAATTCAGTGTGATGCTCATGAAATGCGATAATTGGAATACGCACATCCTAACAGCTTAGGCTCTGTGTAGAAAATGACCGAGAGGAAAAGAAAAAGGTATACACGTGAGAGATACACAGTTATGGTCCGTGGTGAAAGTAAACAACGTGTGATTCAGTGCGTCTGTACACGTCGTGACGCGCACACACCTTCCTCCTCCTCCTCTTCCTCCTCCTCCTCCTCTTCGTCGGGGGTCTCGGCCGCCAGGGAGCGCGTCTCCACCTGCTTCTGCAGCTCCTGCAGTTTGCTCTCGTACACCTGGAGGCAGACGGGCATCAGAGTCAACCGGTGATCAGAGCGCTGGCTGACGGCCACCAGCCGCACGCGCTGTCATCCCTTCGGAGGCAGAAGGGATGAAATTAACAGATTATGATTATGAACTATATTCAGAAACTGGTATATGAAATGGTATACACTGTTTGACATTAAAAGAGATATATATATATATATTAGAGCTGTCAGTTAAACGCGTTATTAACGGCGTTAACGCAAACCAAATTTAACGGCGTTAAAATTTTTATCGCGCGATTAACGCAATTACTTTATAAAAAAAAAAAAAATTTTTTTTTTTTTTTGGCTCAAAACAAAGAAGCAGTAGCCTGACTGCTATGTTCAAATGACATTTGTTCAAAGCAGTCGTTTAATTGCACTATAGGCTCTTTTTTTGTATCGTCCTGTTTTGATCAGTGTATATGCCAATGTTGTTATCAATAAAAAATCATTTGCACAAGGCAAGCCGATGCACTTCACCATGTTGATAAGGGAATTAAAATGAGAAGAATTATGGGACAAAAAAATCAAGGGATATTTAGCATAGAAAAAGAATTTGCGATTAATCGCTATTAATTAGAGTTAACTATGACATTAATGCGATTAATCACGATTAAATATTTTAATCGCTTGACAGCTCTAATATATATATATTATATATATATAAAATGTTATAATGAGATATATATATTTAATATTCTATATATATATTTAATATTCTATATATATATATATATATATATATAATATTAAATATATATCTCATTATAACATTTTATATTTCCTGCAACACCGAATAAAACATTTAAAGAAAACCTTTTAAACACATAATTATTTCATTACCATCTTTAACACAATTTCATAACGGTTACATGTGGATGCTAGTTAGTTTTTTATATCTAATTTGCCATTTTCTATATTTACACAGACAATATTAGGTACAACAATGAAAACACCAATTAGTGTGCCAGTTCAAGTGTTAGACAATGTGGAAAGAACAAACTACTAACAGTTAAAAAAAGAAAAGTGGGTTTACCTAAGGCAGTGCTTAAGCTAAACAAAGAGAGGGCTGAGAGCCTTAAGATACATTAAGGGATGTTACTGCTGACAGACTGGAGACGACCACATCAACACGGCACACCAGTTCAGTATAAAGAGGAGAGAGAGGGAGAGGGAGAGGGAGAGGGAGAGAGAGAGAGAGAGTGGGGGGGGGAGAGGGAGAGAGAGAGAGAGAGACAGAGTGGGGGGGGGAGAGGGAGAGAGAGAGAGAGAGAGAGAGAGAGAGAGAGAGAGAGAGAGAGAGAGAGAGAGAGAGGCAGAGTGGGGGGGGGAGAGGGAGGGGGAGAGGGACAGAGACAGAGACAGCGAGAGAGGGAGAGTGGGGGGGGGGAGAGAGAGAGAGAGAGAGAGAGAGAGAGAGAGAGAGAGAGAGAGAGAGAGAGAGAGAGAGAGAGGAGAGAGAGAGAGAGAGAGAGAGAGAGAGAGAGAGAGAGAGAGAGAGAGTGGGGGGGGGGAGAGGGAGAGAGAGAGAGAGAGAGAGAGAGAGAGAGAGAGAGAGACGGAAGAGAGACGGAAGAGAGGGATGACAAAAAGGAGAGAGGGGAGAAAGAGAGATGAGTAGAAATGAAGGGAGAGAAGTGAGGGAGGAAAGGGAGAGAGGAGAGGGATGCAAGGGCAGAGAGAGGAGGAACAAGGGAGGGAAGTAGGAGGAAGCGGAAGGGAGCGAGGCGCCGTAGAGCAGAGCGCCATGGCGACGGAGGCTGAGCGCTGGGTATCCGACGGCGGGCTGCCAGCCCCCTGCTCCTGATGACCTCATCCTGTTTTCCACATCTTCTCTGGGAGACAATGGAGGCTTTCAGAGGCCGTGAGCCTCCTCCCTCGCAGCAGCACGGCCCGACAAACAAAACACGCAGCGTGAAGAGGAGGGGGGAGCAGGACGCCACAAAAGGCTTTTCTTCCACTGTAGCTCGGCAGTGACCTGGTTTCTGAGGCGCTCCTGGTCAACCGTTATGTGCTGGTGGGTATGGTACAGATAACAGACTGAGGAGGAGTTTAAAAAGAATGGCCTGACCCTAGAGATGACCGTGACCCTCAGGTTAACCCTGTTTATATTCTGTGGGGCCGCAATCGAAACAATGGAATGTGATTGGGGTCGGCCTATTGAATCAACATTCATATTGTGGATACCATTTTAACAGTTACAACTCATACATACAGCGTTTACTTTAATAGACACTGTATGAAATGTATGAAAGGTGCTTAAGTCTTATTTAAGTTACTGACTTTTCTTCAATTTAGCGATTACTGTAGAGATTACAAACGAAAAAAACTAAAAGAGTGAAATGAAACAAGCCATATTATAAATATCTGCATTTGAAACAAGTCATTTTATTTCAGTTACATTTTGAAAAATAAACCTCCAGCAACACAGAGATCATAATATATTCTCCTTTTCATCTTTTTTTTTTGCTCGGCAACAATATGTATGTCACACAGGTTTGCTTGATTCGAAGAGCGTCACAGTCAGTGAGGCACTGTAATACAACATTCACACAGTAGGCATAAAACATTCAACAGACAATTCGGACCAAGACTATAATTATATGTATACAGTGTATATATATATAAATAACATACAGATATATTTATATTTGTTTATTGAAATATACATATATAAGTATGCATTAATATATATTTTTATTTATTAATATATAAATATATATATGTATTTATTAATATATAAATATATACATATTCATTTATTAATATATAAATATATGTATTTATTTATTAATATAAATTTATATTTAATCGTATATCTTTATAGATATATATATATATATATAATGAATATTTTCAAATAGTAGTGCACTGTAAATTGCCCATTTCCTGTTCGATTTGTTTGCCACCTTTAAGCTAACGATCCGGGCCGAGGTGCAGCCAGCGGCACCACTACGACCCGGTGAACAACAGTCTTTAACGGAGGATGAACCATAGAAATATTATATTAATGTATGAACATGTGTATATGCAAAGCCATGCAGTGATAGTCGTGAAGAAAAAATAATAATAGCACATCAACGCCAATAGGAGTGGATACGAGGGTAGCTCAGCGAATCATTCTAACATTTGGTTTATGTTACGACGTATTAAAGGTAGAGTATGTCCTGACTGTCGGAACATGTCAAATAAAATAAATGTTATTAACCGTTACGAGACCCAAGGTCATTTTCATTCTTTTGTTCTCGATAGCCCTCGAAAAAAAGATCTGACAAGTCGCGTTATAGCGCCTATTCTGTTTTCAACCGGAACAGTTTGAAGGTCAACTTGCAAGGAACTGTGTGGTGAACACTGAATTCATTTAAAGCAAAGGAAGCAGCACAGCGAGCAGCAGACTGACGATTGGCTAGCAGCTCAGTCTGAAGCACTTCCTCTGCACAGCGTCGTCATGAAGGAGAAAGGCTGAACACAGCGCTGGACGTGGGAGCACCCATCACATGACTCCTGTCACACTGACCTCTCTGATGGTGTTGTGGCTAACATGGGACTGCAGCATGCAAAGATATTCTACGTTTTTGAGGCATGCAGTCTTTCAGCAAACATTTTTAGGAAAATCTTGAGGAGCCATGACAACCCCCAGTGGGAGATCGAGTTGGACCAAGCTATTCACATGACCACAAAAGCAAATGCTAATTTATCTTAAATCAGATTAAACAGTAACCAAAGCCCAATCCACGATGTGGTGGCCATCACAAATATAATTCAATGGTGGGTTTTTCTGGCAATTGTTTTGGTCTGTGTCTGTCAAAGGAAAAATAATTGATTAAGCCACTTTGAATTGAAAGCTAAACTAAATTAGAAAGTTTCTTATTAGTGTTCCAAGGTCCATGATTTAAAAAAATACAGCATTGAGTTTGATATAGCTGAAACGATTTCAGATGGTAATACAGTCTCAACGATAGTAGCAGGCAATGTAAAACCCCTTCTTAAAGTACACCTAAGCCTTCTGTTATATTTAGTTAATTACAACATTTGACTATTCATTCAGTAATTGACTCCACCGTATAGCTTATCCTCAATTTGAGAAAGTGCAAATTATTAGTCTGGCAGTCAAGCATCTGATAAACGAATGGAGCTTCCATTAAATAACATACGTGTATATATATATTATAATAATTCAAATAATATCTAAAAATGCATATTTGCAGTGTAATTTCATGATGGAAAGGTTAACTGCTGTATGGTAAGATTGCTTCTTTGCTTTCCAGATGTCACCAAGAAAAGAATAAGCAAACATTTAAACAAATAAAAAAGGGAAATTTGAGTAAGTCTGAAATCCGAACCGCTGCAAGGAGCTGAATAAAAAGGCACTTTTGAAAAAAGAAAGCTATTCTCGTACAATAATTTGAGTTGTCAGTTAAAGGCAGTAGCATAATGCACCAGTAATTCTATCATTTTCAACCACCTGGTCCGAATGGGGCAATGATTATTGATGCTGGACATAAAATGTTAATATCAAATCAACATTTGATTGCATGGTACATAAAATAAAGAAAGGAATCTCTTTAAAAAGAAAAGTCATATCCATTACAAAAAAATATGATTATACTAAAGGCGATGTGATAGGGTTGAAATGTGTTATAGGTATGTATGCGCAAGTACATTTAGCATAGTTTAAAACACAACGTTGATTTCCTTTCTCTGGCCGATTATAAAACGATGAGGATGATTGGCCATTAAAACGAGTACACCATGGTGATGAAAACATGAGTCAATCAATACTAATATGGCAACAAATGTAAACTTAGAAATACAACCGTGAGGAGATTTGGCAAACAAATGAATGCATGATTGATGAAAATCACACGTAATCCTAAGAATAAAACTTTAAAATAGAGAACAGGCCTGACCTCCCTCAGCCATCACCTGTCGGCTTCACTTCCTTACGTCTGCTCTCCCAACACTGAAGCCAGCGCAGCTCGTACAGAGACGGACAGCGATGGGACACGTCTACTTCAAACACGCTGAACTCGACCAACAAGTTCACGGGACTGGGGGGAGGGGGGGGGGGGGGGGGGGGGTCGCAGTTCAACTCGATTGATTGTGGGCTTGTTGTGATCTGAAATGCGTTTGTCGACCATAAAGTAAACCTGAAGCAGTTACCCCCCCCACCCCCCCACCCCCCGCCCGTACGCTCTCTCCTCAAACCGTCGTCTCCCGACCGGCTTTCAAGTTGGGGGCGGACATTTGCCGGCGCATCCTGGGGGGGGCCTGGAAGCTGGCGGGATGGCCGGCCGGGTCCCCGTGCCGGTACGGCTGGTAGCTGTTGGAGTTGTGGTCGGGGTAGGGCATGGCGCTGTAGTAGCAGGCCTGGGGCTGGGGGGGGGCCCTGGGGGGGCTGCGGCCCCTGGCTGTGGTAGGACCGGGGCTTGTAGAAGCCCTGGGAGTGCCTCTTGTTGGCCTCGTAGGGCCTCAGGTTCTCCTGGGCGGCGGTCGGCCGCTGGCGGTGGTTGAAGGAGTTGCTGCGCGCGCGTTCGTAGGGCTGCTGCTGCTGGAGTGGCGGCTGGTGGTGGGGGGGCTGGTGGTGGGGGGGCTGGTGGTGGGGGGGCTGGTGATGGGGGTGCTGCTGATGGGGGTGCTGCTGATGGGGTGCTGCTGATGGGGGTGTTGTTGGTGGTGCTGGTGGTGATGGTGTTGCTGATGGTGTTGCTGGTGGTGTTGCTGGTGGTGCTGCTGGTGGTATTGCTGTGGATGGTTGTTGTTGTTGCTGTTCCTGTGATTCTGCCGCGGCCCCTGGCCCTGGCCCGGCCCCTGGCCCTGGCCCTGGCCCGGCCCCTGGCCCTGGCCCTGGCCCTGGCCCGGACTCTGGTCCTGGTCTTCTCCGCTCCTGCGGCGGACCGAGGGGCTGGGGGGCCGCGGCCCCAGGGGAAGGAGGGCGGGGCCCACCAGCTCCTTGGACACCAGCCCGATCTCCGGCGGGGCCTGGCCCTCCTCCTCCTCCAGCGCCTCCTTGGGGACCTTCAGCTCGATGACCTGCTGGTCCGTGATGATGATGTGCGTCCCGGGGCTCCAGGAGTTGCGGTGGGTGGGGTTGCTCCGGAAGGGGAAGCGCAGCTTGCGGTCCTCGGGGGGGATGAAGCGGTGCGGCCCGCTGTGGCGCCGCAGCTGCTTGGAGATCTCCTGCTGCTGGAGGCCCTTCAGGCGAACCTGCTCCTGCCTCATCCAGCGCATGTGGCCGCGCCGCAGCGGGGAGTCGTCCCCGGCGCCCTCGCCCGCGCCCGGCTCCCGGTCGTCCAGGGCGCCGTCGGGGGCCGGCGGCCGGCCCTCTCTGGGGCTTGGGGTCCTGGCCAGGTGGGGGGGCGGGCCCTCTCTGGGACTGGGCGTCCTGGCTGGGCGGGGGGGCGTGGCCTCGCCGGCGGCCGCCGCCGTCTTGTCCGGAGCGTCGGCAGCGATGAGCGGCAGTACCTTCTCCATCTTCACCATCTTGTTCCTGAGCGCGCGGATCTCCTCGTCCTTCATGTTGTTCTGCAGCTTCACCTCCTGCAGGATGTCCTCCAAGCTTGTCGATGTGCACCTTCAGCTCGTCCATGACCACCACGCCCACGCCGCCGCCGCCGCCCCGGGACCCGTTGGCGAGGGCCAGGACGTCCTCGATGCGCTCGTCGCCCACGCCCACCGTGTCCCAGACGTCGCGCGCCACGGCCCGCCACGAGTCGCGCTCGTTGGGGTCCTTCTTCACGTAGCTCTCGCACAGCTCCTTCATCTTCACGATGGCCAGCGCCTCGATCTCCTGCCGCGAGTGGCGGAAGTCGTTCAGCGCCACCTCGTAGCAGATCTCCTTGACCGCCTGGATCTTCAGGTCCGAGATGGTCACCCACTTGGCGTCCTTGGTGATGCGGCGGCGCTGAGGGACCTGGTACATCTTCACCGCCTCCCGCCGCTTGCCGCTGCTGGGGAGGCCGCACTTGCGCACTATGGTCCGGAGTTTACTGGGAGGCAGCTTCTCCCTCAGGGAGGTGATCAGCCTCCAGCTCTCTTCACAAGACCTCTTATCTGAGTCATCCCCACTATCTGAGTCTCCGTCCTTGAGGAAGAACAAAAAAAAAAAAAAAAAAAAAAAAAGGGAAACAAAACCAAAATGGTTCCCAACAAGATGGAGAAATTAAAATGGGGAAATCAAGGAGAAAAGGATGGCTTTTTAAATAAAGGAATGAATATGCAACATGGGAACTCTTATCATTGGTAAACGCCTTGGTCAAATTAGCTTCGACATAAAGAGTCATTGAGTGATTAAGATCTGACCGTTTTAATATCTGCAAAAAATAGATGGAAGTAGTGCATACATCGTCATTCTACAAGATGTATGACAGCATGCATTAATAACACCTGACGATACGTCCAGGATTCAATCAAAACAAAAGTCTGTTTCGGAACAACTTAAAAATAGACTGTGGCTTTCATTGACTTTCTTTTCATGTTGTCTTAACATTTGTCGAAATGAAGTGAACTGTGATTGAGATGGACTGTATTCCTATGAAACCTATTACGAATGCATATAATATCAAGTATTTATATTTATTAAATAGGCCAATATGGTTCCCAATGTTGCACATTGATATTAAAAGTAAAAAGGTAAAGCATGACTATTATGATTAGAAAAAATATAGCATAGAGGAAAGATGTTGTTTAGAGCGCTTCTGAATTTGCTTTCTGATATTCCTCTTCAAAATTTGTAAATTGTGGTATTTATTGGCAGTTGGATCCCAACCATGTTACAAAGGCATGCGACATGGGAGATAGGTTTCAGAGCCCTCCCCGTCTGAAGTCCAGGAGATGTGAGTGTCTTTAGTACTTTAGTAGCCGAGAGTTAGAAGGTCTTGTAGTTTTATTGGAAAGCCGGCAGAGAGAGGGAGAGCGAGGACAGGCAGAGTGAAGTTAAGTGTTAATCCACTACGAGGAAGATGTTAGTCAGAAGGAAATGCAGTTTCTCATTTTCCCCGGTAGACGAAGGACATTACAGATCACAACAAGTCGCGACAGACGTGTCGAAGTGTTGACAACCAAGCTGTCGTTGGGAGGGGGAACACTGTATGGTGGTTTGAACCCTAACCCCTTTGTGGTTGGGAATGGTGATAAGAAACCAGTGGAGGTACGAGAGAGGTCTGTGATTGTGCATTGATTTCGAACAGCGGTAGGAGCCTTCAGTGTGCTACACCAGACACCGGCTAGCGCAGCCTACGCAGACAAAGAAGTCAATGAGAAACCACATTGTTGCTAATCTGAACCGAGCCACGACAGCAGGCTGTGGTTAAATCACAATGCATTGGACATAGCAGCAACTGCATTGAGGAGGAGGAGGTAACTTAAGGTAATCACAGAGGAAAACTAGGAGGAGGGAATCTATTCCGGGGAAACCGTCGGAAACCTCGCGGCTAGCTCAGCCCAACCGCGAGGAACCGACCTCAACACTAAGAGAACATGCTATTAACGGGAACCATGCAAAGCAGCACATCGTGGAAACACTTGTTTGTTCTTTGACTTTGTGAATTGGTTCTCAACTGCCTCTTACAATTTTCTCAAAGTAAATTTGTTTCAAGACGCCACTGTTTTGCACGATTCGGTTCAAAACTAGAAGACACGAAAAATGAATAAAACAGGGATTTAGAGAAGGGGAAAAAGCTTTAAAGTCTAATAAGACTCTTAATCAAAAATGCTACAGAAAACCAGTCAAACGTCATGTTTCAAGTAGAAGGTAAAAGCTCAAAACACACATTTCAAACCAGATACCAGAAGTAGTAAATCAACTTCCATGCAAGAAGAGCAGACATGCGCTAGGAGCCAAAGTGTGATTCACAAACATAACAGAAACTCAAAGTGTCAAAAGCTCAGAGTGAAGATTAGTACCGGCCAGACTTCAACAGAGCTAGTACTTCTATCCCCCATGAAAACAAACCACGAGCCGTCAGTTGGAAGCTCACCCAATGAAAACAAAAAAACATCCAGTACCGTAACAAAATATATCACATGATTCAGTTTGATCCAGAAACATATGTGAACTAGCAACTCATAACACTTGTAAGAATCCTCAGGCGAAAATCCGGGCTTCGATCAAACCAACTCTTACGGGCGAGTCTCAAATTCACTCATGGCTTTGGGCAGCTTTGGGCTGCGTGAAGCTCGCCAATTGGTTTGATCCAATTCCAGTGGAAATGGAGAAAATCTGAAGAACTCACCAGTCTCTGTTGTTCCAGGAGCTGGTCTGCTTCCTCCTTCTCCTTTTTGTATAAAATCTCCATCTCGGTGAGCCTGTACGCACAGAGCATAAATATGATGCACAACTTGAAGACATTTGACATGTAAACATGGACCATCGTTAACCGTTGTTACTACAAATGAAGGCAAAGAGGAAGCTCATCATGCTACCACTGGGAATGGGTAGATGGACAGCATCACACTGAAGGTGTCCGACCCCCAGCCTAAAGGTGGTGGGTTTGTAGCCCCAGCTCTGCTGTCTATCTGTCTGTGACCACGAGCATTCTGCTCATTACATACACATGTCTAAAAATATACTCACTGGAAGTCGCTTTCTGGTTAATTGACTTAACTAATGACTTCATTTCTCATCATTAAGGGATATTATTAATGAGTGTCTCTCTGTACGTTATCCTGCTTATGACACGGCTACTTACTGAAGAAATCAATAATTGAGACAACATATAATTTAAGAATGATGTTATTCCTTCCGCTGAGATCGCAGTATAATCGTTTTTTCGGTCGGTACTGCGTCCGTAGCGATGAGCTGTTTCCCATAGCAACGGTCTGTCATTCAGAAACAACCAAGCGTAGAACGGCCTAATCAACCAATCAGAATCTAGCATCAACAAAGCCGTTTCCTAACGATAAACAGTGATCCCCTCAGGCCCTCTGGGGCTCGTCCACACACACACACACACACACACACACACACACACACACACACACACACACACACACACACACACACACACACACACACACACACACACACACACACACACACACACACACACACACCAGTAGTAAGACCCACACACACTCAGCAGTAGGTAGTCACACACACACTCATCAGTAGAGAGACACACACATTCAGCAGTAGGTAGACACACACACACACTCAGCAGTAGGTAGTCACACACACACACACACACACACTCAGCAGTAGATAGACACACACACACTCTGCAGTAGGTAGTCACACACACACACACACACACACTCAGCAGTAGGTAGTCACACACACACACACTCAGTAGTAGGTAGTCACACACACACACACACTCAGCAGTAGGTAGTCACACACACACTCATCAGTAGAGAGACACACACACACTCAGCAGTAGGTAGTCACACACACACTCAGCAGTAGGTAGTCACACACACACTCAGCAGTAGGTAGTCACACACACTCAGCAGTAGATGGACACACACACACTCATCGGTAGGGACCCCCACACCCATGAGCGTAGAGAGTTGCGGGCCGTACCTCTTCTCCATCTCCTGCTTCATGTCGATGCCCTGCTTCTCCAGCAGCTCCCTCTGGGCGAAGGTCCAGTCCACGGGCTCCACGGGGGTCTCCGCCGTGGGGGTCTTCTCCCGCTCCGCCCGGGCCTGCTCCGGGTGGTTGAAGCGGAACACGTGGTTCTTGCCCATGATGATGCGGTTGCCTAGCGACGGGAGGAAGGCGTTGTCAGGAGCGGCTCTTTTAATACGGTCCAAATTCAAAACTCTTATAATACAAATAATGAATTCTTATAATTGATAAATTCTTTATTGCGTCGTAACTGGAATGTGCTTCATTTGTTTTGTGTGCAGTGACACGAGGGGTATCTGTGTAGACACATGTGTTCCCAATGTGAGGTCATACAAAAAATAAGCAATTTTCCACAACTTCACTCTGAGGAAAACAAATCAACACGGCGAGGATTTTCATTTCATCATTCATGAGTCTCTCCAAAGTGTGTCAGACGCTCTCACAACAAGCAGCGTGTTACCGTGGTAACGGCTCCAGGCTGAGGAGGCGTTTGGCGGGCGTACCTGAGCGCAGCTGGGTGGAGTCCTCCACCCGTTTACCGTTGACGTAGGTCTCTGACGCCTCGCAGGGAACCAGCAGGACGATCACTGCAACAACAGGAGGACAGTCACCAGGGTGGAGCGACAGACGGGATAGAAGTAGACCGAGTAACGCTACAGCAAACCCCTAAAGACCAATCAGACCGTTCATACTACACTGTCTGATGTACACACATCAAAAAGATGCTCACTTACTTTTTAAAAACTAGTATAGCCAGCTTTTCATTCGGATGGGCCCAGACAGTTAAATCCAGACATGGAAACTGCGTGACTAACCCCCGTTAACTAACCCCGGTTAACTAACCCCGGTTAACTAACCCCGGTTAACTAACCCCCGTTAACTAACCCCCGTTAACTAACCCCCGTTAACTAACCCCCGTTAACTCTGAACCAGAGCGAGCATGTCAGCAGGGCCATTGCCGTTTATTTATTTAATTTATTTAAGTTTAGCTCTCCTACTTGTGGTTCCCTTTACATTTCCTTCTATAATGCACTGTTGAAGGAGCCTGAGACTCATAGCCAGCGACTGCGTCTGTGATTGTAGTGTGTGTGACAGTGAACCATCCTGGGTCTCACCGTCTCCGTTGGCGTTCCTCTGGCTGCGGAACACACAGTGCTCCTCCCGGATGTGGGCGCCGCTCAGAACGATGTCCTGCCGTCTCTCCGCGTCCGCCTGGCCCACCCTGTCGGGAGGACATTAGGAGTTCAGTAAACACCCGCGTCAAACACACCGTGGCAGCCATTTTGGATCCAAGTGTCTCCCACCCCCCTGGTTTACAGAGTTAAACGTTTAACAGACTGAGGTGCGAAACAACTCCCAGGGAGGTCTGAGCAGTAGTTCTGATTTTCATTGGCATCGACTTTGACGGTATTTTTATATAGTCCGCCGCGGGCAGTCCTGTAACTTAAGACGGAGTCAGCGGCTAACTAAAGACTCCCTAGCGGAGTTAAAGGAGACTCCAGACGGTAGCGCTGCGTGGACAGAAGCTAACTGTTGGTCCACCATCGCCGTCCTCATCAAACACCAGTCCCTCTGATTGACCCACGGCACGGACAACAACCCGTGCTCCCTGCTCCAGGAGGAAGCGGCCCGGGACCCCCGCGGTCAGGGGGGGGCTCGTTACCTGGTGGGGGGGGCTCGTTACCTGGTGGGGGGGGCTCGTTACCTGGTGATCCCGTCTTTGATGTAGTACAGGAGGCACTCCGACATGAGGGGGTCCTCGTTCAGGTTAACGAGGTGGGGGGTCTGGACGAAGAGAAGAGGACAGAGGAACGCGTTACAATCCCTTCTGATCCCAGTGGTTCCCAGTACCACTGATGGTTTAGTACCACTGGCTCCCAGTACCACTGATGGTTTAGTACCACTGGCTCCCAGTACCACTGATGGTTTAGTACCACTGGCTCCCAGTACCACTGATGGTTTAGTACCACTGGCTCCCAGTACCACGGATGGTCTATGTAGCAGAATCACACACGTCCTAAAACAACAACAACAACACTACCTGTCTGGGGTGGAGCGACTCCACCCTCTCAAAGGTCTTTACTACGGCTCACACACCCTGAACCCCCCACTAGGGGGCGACACCGGGGAAACAACCCACCTTTTTCGGGGAGAACACCCCGTTAAAGTCTGTGTAAAGATCGCAGGGCTTCTCAGCGAAATGCTAGCCCGCCGCGACAACGCAGCGGAGAGAGATGGAGGGTGAGTAGAGAGGGGAAGGAGAGAGTGGTTAAAATCAACAACCAAAACAATCATCTGTGACGGAGCGACCAGGGGTGTAGAGGGTGAGGGAGGGGGATAAAAGGGATGGATGACATCAGAGGAGACTCTGAGGCTGACGCCGGACAGCAGCGCTGACGGACAGCGTGCGATTCAGTGGAGAGAACGAACCGGGGGAGACGAGGACGACCAGGACACGACAGACACCGCCTCACTAGGGAATCGCGGCTAAACAAAAACACAACGTGTGCAGCGATGTAGCGAGGAGTTGAGCAGCGGAAGGATAACGGCAGTAAGAAGATACTAACAGTTAACACTCATGGATCCACCAGGTTGGAACCTGATATCCCTCTAAAACAGAGTCCCAGGGAAAGGTGCTAGGACCAGAAATAGCCCCCGGAGGACGGAAGGGTCACAAGCACCTCTCTGACCCGCGGGTAAATAGTTCTTTAATAGGCAGTGGGTGGGTGAGGGGGGGGGGGGATCTAAACCAGAGACAGAACAATCATGGGATTGTGGGATCGGAGTCAAATTTAAAAAATAAACTAAATCCATCTATGGCGGAGTCTATTATGGGCTCTCCTCTCTATCCATGTTCTCTGAACAAACCTTATCGCCGGGGAAACACACAAAGGGCCCAACGTGGCTGGGCTGAGTGGGTGGAGGGGGGAGAGAGAGAGAGAGAGAGAGAGAGAGAAGGGGAGAGAGAGAGAGAGAGAGAGGAGAGAGAGGGTGGAGGAGGAGAGAGAGAGAGGGTGGAGGAGAGAGGGGGTGCAGGAGAGAGAGGAGGAGGAGAGAGAGGGTGGAGGAGAGAGGGGAGGTGGAGGAGAGAGAGGAGGAGGAGAGAGAGGGTGGAGGAGAGAGGGGAGGTGGAGGAGAGAGAGGGTGGAGGAGAGAGGGGAGGTGGAGGAGAGAGAGGAGGAGGAGAGAGGGGAGGTGGAGGAGAGAGAGGGGGAGGAGAGAGAGGGGGAGGAGAGAGAGGGGGTGGAGGAGAGAGGGGGTGGAGGAGAGAGAGGAGGAGGAGAGAGAGGGTGGAGGAGAGAGAGGGTGGAGGAGAGAGAGGGTGGAGGAGAGAGAGGAGAGAGAGAGAGAGGGTGGAGGAGAGAGAGGAGGTGGAGGAGAGAGAGGAGAGAGAGAGAGAGAGAGAGAGAGAGAGAGAGAGAGAGAGAGGAGAGAGAGAGAGAGAGGGTGGAGGAGAGAGGGGGTGGAGAGAGAGGAGGAGGAGAGAGGGTGGAGAAGAGAGAGGGTGGAGGAGAGAGAGGGTGGAGGAGAGAGAGGAGAGAGAGCAGTGTAAATGGACATGCTGATGGAGCCAACAGAGCAGGAAGAGAACGAGAGATCGCTCGGGGGCGGAGCCTCCCGGGGGAAGTGATGTCACCGAGGCCGTGCAGCGGTACCCCGATCACCGCTGCAGGAGAGACGTCAGGTGGCCGTACCTTTTTAGGGGAGAAGACGCCCAGTGTCCCGCCGTCCTCGCGGATGGCCACGCCCATCTCGGCCAGCAGGGCCTCCCTGGGGGGGGGGGGGGCAGAACGGGGGTCAGCGGGGGTCTGAAGGGGACCTGGGAACAGCTGGCAGGAATCACACTACATCTAACAATGATTCGCCGAGGGCGAAGTGAGCAGCGGGGGGTAGCCCCACTGCTCACGGAGCCGGAGGTGAAGGACTGTTTCAGTATAGGCGACACCTCGACACTTTTTGCCGGGATTTATTTGTTTTTATTAGCGTGGCGAGACGACCGTCACGGTCGTCTCGCCACGCTAATAAAAACAAATAAATCCCGGCAAAAAGTGAGCTCCCTTGTGATGAAAACAATATCCAGAGTTTGAGATCTCAATCGTGGGATGTTGCCCAATATCCCGAGATAGCAAACCAATCAAATTGCACCCTCTTAGGAGGTTCACGTGTAGAATATACTAATTATAAATATGCAATGGACATGTTCCATTCCAGTAATCATAAAGATTAGATCGATTTTTTTATCTATTTCAAAGAGTGATTTGATGAGTGTTCTCCCTGGTCTTGTGTTAAAGGCTCACTGCTGCTGTTTGTACTGCAGAACAACACCGTTTGAACCCGTAGTCCTCAGACCTGCTGAAGACTACGGGGGAACTCGTGAGGAGGGGATTCATCACACGGTGCCGGGGGGCTCGCAGAACATGAAGACACGTGTGACATGGGCCCCAGCCAGACCCAAGAGGGGGCCCCTATGGTCTGTCAGAGGGCCATGGCCCCCAGAGGAAGAGAGAGCGAGGTACAGAGATACAGAGTGAGAGTGAGAGAGGATGATGAACGGAATGAAAGAGAAAGGAGAAGTGTGAAGTTAGAGATGAAAAATAATGAATGGGAGGAAGGGAGACACAGCAGGGTGTGGAAATAGAGAAGAGACATTGAAACAACTAGAGAGAGATGGTGAATGAACAGAATGAAAGAGAAAGAGACATTGAAACAACTAGAGAGAGATGGTGAATGAACAGAATGAAAGAGAAAGGAGAAGTGAAACAGAGCGTGAGGTAAGAGATGACAGAGTATCAATGAGAGGAAGGGAGACCCAGATGAGAGAGAGAGAGAGACAGAGACAGAGACAGAGACAGAGAGACAGAGACAGAGACAGAGAGACAGAGACAGAGACAGAGACAGAGAGAGAGAGAGAGAGAGAGAGACAGAGAGAGAGAACAATCAGACAGAAGGGCTCTGATGTGTTTGAAATTAAGCAGAAGCAGCTGAAACAGAGCTTGAGGTAAGAGATAAAAAAAGATTGACGGGGAGGAATGGAGACCCAGATGTGTTTGGAAATAGACGAGGAGAGAGAGACACGGATAGAGAGAGAGAGGGGGAGAGAGAGAGAGAGGGGGAGAGAGAGAGAGGAAGAGGACAATTAGACAGAAGGGCGCTGATGTGTTGGAAATGAGACCGCGATGTACGGCCAGACAAACACTTGTGTGCGGAGTGAGTGAGTGAGTGAGTGAGTGAGTGAGTGAGTGAGTGAGTGAGTGAGTGAGTGAGTGAGCGAGCGAGCGAGCACCTTTCCATGCGGATAGCCTCCGTCTTCCGGAGCTTTTCCTCCCACGTCTCGTTGAGCTCAGCGATGATCTTCTCCGATTCCTGAACACAGAGAAGACCGGATCAGGAGGAGAACCAACAGAACCAATAGAACCAACAGAACCAACAGAACCAGCAGAACCAACCGAACCAACAGAACCAGCAGAACAAATAGAACCAACAGAACCAATAGAACCAATAGAACCAATAGAACCAACAGAACCAACAGAACCAATAGAACCAATAGAACCAACAGAACCAACAGAACCAATAGAACCAACAGAACCAATAGAACCAGCAGAACCAACAGAACCAACAGAACCAAAAGAACCAATAGAACCAACAGAACCAACAGAACCAATAGAACCAACAGAACAAACAGAACCAATAGAACCAGCAGAACCAACAGAACCAACAGAACCAATAGAACCAATAGAACCAACAGAACCAGTAGAACCAACAGAACCAACAGAACCAACAGAACCAATAGAACCAACAGAACCAATAGAACCAACAGAACCAACAGAACCAACAGAACAAGCAGAACCAACAGAACCAAGAGAAACAACAGAACCACACACATGAACTTCAGGATCAAGTCGCACTTCACAAAGGCGATGCCATTTTCTTTAACACCGTAATATCTCTGATGTAACTGTCACGAGAGAGATTGTGAGAGATTCAACTCCACCATATCGGTGGTTCCTTTGGCTGAGAGTGATTCTGTGGACATGAGGAACGGCCTATCTGTTCTTTAACATTGTAATATCTCTGATATCATTTCTCTTTTCTTTACCAGCGCTAAGAACCAAACGCAGGGGGCACTAGAGCACTATAGCCTCCGTAGCGGCATTGTTATCATGATTATAGAACCACTATTCCAGAGTAAGGGCTGCATTTTATTGTAATCAGTGAATGGTGTGCGATACCATGGACAGAACCATGAACCACAACCATAGAAGAGGCTACTACTGCTCTAAATGGAACCCGGGTGAGTCTGCTTCTTGGTAAGCGTAACGCGTCACAAACCTCCCCCCCCCCCCCCCCCCGCCCGCCAGCCAATCTATTCTGGTCCGTTTCCTCTGGGTCTGCGTCGACGCCCTACGTCACAGACACACCGAGCCCCCTGGTATCCATGGAAACTGCAGCCCTTTACGGCCGCCTGGTACCCCCCTAAGTGCCCCCCGCCCCCCTCCCATCTCACGAGCAGCCAGTGGACTGCGAGCATGAGAGGGATAAGGAGATATATCCATCACGCAGGCGTGATGACGATGGATGACTGATCTGCAGACGGTGCCGTATTGTCCCAGACTTCATTGGTCTGCGGGGGCGGTCGCAGCCACCTTGGTGGTATTGAATGCTTATCGTTTTCAAAAAGTATATAGTGACATATAAATAGTCCCGGTCATGTGCGTAATGTGGCGCCGTCTCATTTTTCTCGTACGGGTTAATAAAGATCATTGAATCGCGTTGTTTTACATCCACCGTGTAAATTGATCGGACCAAAATCTTATGACCCAAATCACTTATGACCAAAGAACATTAGTGATTTATTTCTGGAGTGTATTCCTGGGAGTGCTACGTGCTACGCCGCAGTGCTAAGGTGGCGCTATGTGGTAACAGAGCTACGTGCTAACGGCGCTATGTGCTAACAGAGCTACGTCCTAAAGCCGCTACGGGCTAACAGAGCTACGTGCTAACGGCGCCATGTGCTAACGGCGCTATGTGCCAACAGCGCAATGTGCTAAAGACGCTACGTGCTAACGGCGCTAAGGGGTCTCCGGGTGGTATGTTGTGGTTCGCCGTGCTGTGTTTGCTAGCTGTGTAGCGGACGGAGCCCTCACCTTCAGCCTCTCGATGGCCTCCTCCCCCCCGGGGGTGGACATGATGCGCTCCTGGATGCTGCTGGCCGACTGCAGGCCCGCCGGGCTGCAGAGCGACCCAGACGAGGGCGAGGCGGTCAGGGAGCCCAGGGGCGCTGTGGAGAAGAGGCCAGGCCGTTGGTTCTCTGAGGCTAGCAAGTATCGGTGCTCATTGTTCTGCATGTCTTTGAGGTCTAAGACCCAGAGAGAGAGAGAGAGAGAGAGAGAGAGAGAGAGAGAGAGAGAGAGAGAGAGAGAGAGAGAGAGAGAGAGAGAGAGAGAGAGAGAGAGAGAGAGAGAGAGAGAGAGAGAGAGAGAGAGAGAGACAGAGAGAGAGACAGAGAGAGACAGAGAGAGACAGAGAGAGACAGAGACAGAGAGAGAGACAGAGAGAGACAGAGACAGAGAGAGACAGAGATGGGGGTGGGTATGGACAAAAACGGGAGGTGGAAGGGGGGGAGGTGGAAGGGGGGGGGGGGCACAGGGAAAACACACAAAACGGAGTAACCGGAAATCAAAAAAAGGAGAGAGAACAGAAGAGGAAATGGGGAGAGAGAGAGAGACACAAAGGAGGAGAGACGTAAGTGTAAGAAACACGTTGCACATAAAACACACAATAGACAGACAGCCAAATGGGCGGCTAGGGACAGCAGTGTTCACCCCAGGTACGGCTGGTGATAGCGGAGCTAGGGGACAGCAGTGTTCACCCCAGGTACGGCTGGTGATAGCGGAGCTAGGGGACAGCAGTGTTCACCCCAGGTACGGCTGGTGATAGCGGAGCTAGGGGACAGCAGTGTTCACCCCAGGTACGGCTGGTGATAGCGGAGCTAGGGGACAGCAGTGTTCACCCCAGGTACGGCTGGTGATAGCGGTGCTGGGGCGGCTGATTGAACTTCCTGGAGAAGCCATTAGCGGGGAGCTCCACAGCCATTAGGGCGCTCCCCTGAGGACCCCTGGACCGGCCCTCCAGACACGGCTCTCACTCTGGGCTGGACGTTAGAACATGGAGCAGCCGGGCTGCGGCCACCAAAGCGTATCGCTTTTACTGTGTGTGATAACCTATAGAGTGTGTAGGTGTGAGCGTATCGTATCTGGACACTGCGGGGTGAAAACTGCTTTCATCTCAGCAAGGGGGGGGGGGGGGGGGGGGCAGGGGAAGAGCTGCACAGGAAGTACAGATAAGGGATGATATCGATACATGCAGACACACACACACACACACACACACACACACACACACACACACACACACACACACACACACACAGCAGCCTTGCTAAGGTCAGCCCATCGATAGCAGCGGGTCTCCAGTGGGTCTCAGGTGACAGCAGAGTGCCTACGCCAGAACTGAACTCAGAAAACAAGGGATGGGTATTATGGAGGAGCGAGTATTCAAAGTAGGGCCACTAAAAATGTTTTAGTCTACATTTGGGGTTTTAGATAGGACACTAGGACACACGTAGTAAAAGATCCTTTAAATAGTATTTCTCAGAAACAGTCAGTGGCCACCTCCTTGAGGAATCGATGGTTTAGAGAGGGAGGGGGCGGCAGCCTCGACTCACTCAGAGAAGGGATGGGGAGGGAGGGATTGAAGGTCCAAGCACTCACTGACTACCACAAGACAGAGCGATTCACTACACTATCCACAGCCAACACCTAGCTACCTATAGCCACCCAGCTACCTATAGCTACCTATAGCCACGCAGCTACTAATAGCCACCCATAGCCACCCAGCTACCTATAGCCACCCAGTAACCTATAGCCACCTAGCTACCTATAGCCACCCAGCTCCATATAGCCACCCAGTTACCTATAGCCACCCAGCTACCTATAGCCACCCAGCTACCCAGTGTTTCCCCTAGAATTTTTTTTAGGCCCGGTGG
Organism: Gadus morhua; assembly: GCF_902167405.1. Classification (NCBI taxonomy): domain Eukaryota; kingdom Metazoa; phylum Chordata; class Actinopteri; order Gadiformes; family Gadidae; genus Gadus; species Gadus morhua. Next base: position 30,416,451 of record NC_044048.1, read on the forward strand.
TAAGAGCTGATGGTGTGATTTGTTATACATTTTTCACGGGATGCTAGAGTATTTGTTGGTTATTTCCAAATAAAACACTTGCTTAGCCATCACAAGTTGGTTAAGTTATGGACATATAAAGAACGAGGCTAGTGTTTCGCGGGGGTGGTAAAAATGTCCATGGTAACGGCGGGCTGAACCAATCAGACGTCGCATTTACGCGATCGGTTCATGGTATAGTTCTTCTGCCGGAGAATAAACAGTGTTTTTCTAAAAACAAAGTTGATTTAATATAAACTAATTTCATGTACAGGAGCATAAAGCACCAATACATATTGAGATAGCTGGTGGTGAGCTTGGATGGTTATGATATTATGGCTAATAATAATAATAAAAAAAAAAAAAGTTTTTTTTTTTTTTCAATTTGTTTTTTTTTCATTTTTTTTTTTTTTCTCTTTTTCATTTCTTTTCATTTTTTTGGCCGGTTGTTGGCCTGGCGGGGGCGCTCGTTGGCCTGGCGGCCCGCCAGGCCTGAACAATGGTAGGGGAAACACTGCAGCTACCTATAGCCACCCAGCTACCTATAGCCACCCAGCTACCTATAGCCACCCAGCTACCTATAGCCACCCAGTAACCTATAGCCACCCAGCTACCTATAGCCACCCAGCTACCTATAGCCACCCAGCTACCTATAGCCACCCAGTAACCTATAGCCACCCAGCTACCTATAGCCACCCAGCTACCTATTGCCACCCAGTAACCTATAGCCACCCAGCTACCTATAGCCACCCAGCTACCTATAGCCACCCAGCTACCTATAGCCACCCAGCTACCTATAGCCACCCAGTAACCTATAGCCAGCCAGCTTCATCTACTGCGGAGCACCTTTGGGTCGGCTGTGAGGGGCATCGGTCAGAGAGCTCAGCAGCTGCATTCTAATGCCCGCAACACTGTGTGCTGCAGCAGGTGGATGGTGAGAAACACACACACACACAAACACACACACACACACACACACACACACACACACACACACACACACACACACACACACACCAAAGAATAAGGTTAAAGTGCACTGAAGAGGCGTAGAGAGTTAGGTGGAGCGTGTGAAGAGCCTGCACAAGGGTAAAGATGATGCAACGGGGGTTGGTAGATCAAAGAGGGGATGATTGATTAGTTTAGGCATTAGGTCGTCCTGATTCATGTCGTCACATCCCTCGAGAGAGTCTTCAACAGACTCATAGCCCTCGTTTGACTCAGTATATGAATAAATAGACATCAAAAGATCCCAACTAAAAACAAGACAGAACTTATGTAGCATGCGTCTAGCCTGCTAGCATGCTAACCATGTAAGCGCTTTGGAAGCCTTGCATTTGTTTGATTTCGTCAGACAGTATTGACGATTTAGCATTAGCTTCTCAAGCGCTAGCGTGCAAAGCTGACAGGCGAGGGTTATCGTTTTAGAAATAGCAAGGGGGGGGGGGGGGGCTCTGAAGCAATGTTAGCTGTCAGTTTTAGCATTAGCAACAGACGATGCACGCCACATATACACACATTTGATTCCACTGGCGGGGAAATTATCCCCCTTAGCATCGACTGGGGGAGGGGGGGCGGGGAGAGAAGATGACAAGGTCAGACGTCAGAAGAAGGGTTAGAGAAAACACTTCCTACTGAGTTGAATGACAATGGACGGGATGGCAGGTACGGGGAGACATCGGATGTCTTCAGACGCTAGACTGCAGCTTGTTCAAGATCAGGTTCAGACTTGTGAATTGGCATGTAAGGCATGTGTTTATCTACCCTAGGTGCACATAAGGAATCCACTTCTTACCGATAGGTATTCATTTTATGAACTTTTAACTTCCAGAGGCAATAAAAACCCAGACGAATGTGTTGAAATTAAGGCTGGCTGTGGCATGAACAGATGCTCGCCACATGTGGGTCTATTAAAGGAGAACGTGTTTATGTAACATCCTACAGATCATTGGTTCTCACGGGTTCGTACTAAAGAGGAACGACTAAGCAATGCCATGATGGGTATGTCGTCAACGTTGGGTAAATATATTTATCGTCACATTAAGAACTAGTTTGGGTAAATATGTTTATCTTCACATTAAGAACTAGTTTGGGCAAACAGACAAAGAGTTACGGTTAAACACAGAGGAGAAAGAAAAGGAGAAATGGAATGAGGAATAGGAAACTAATCCTGTTTGCTCGTTCCCAGAGAGAGGAAGTAGACTGAAGCACGTGATTGGCATAGACCGGTGCCGATACCCTCTCTGATTGGTCAACACCCCCCTCTGTGGCCAGCGCCCTGCAGACTCACTGTCCAGGATGTCGCCCAGGCCCTGGGCGCGGAGCAGGTCCTTCAGACGGGTCACCTCGTCCTTCAGGTCCCGGACCAGCTTGTTGTTGGGGTCCTCGTTGATCACCGCGTTGCACTTGATGTTCTTGGCGCGGTCGGCGTAGCTGTGGAGGAGCAGCGAGGAGGCGGCGTTAGGAGAGCTCACATCCTCACGGGGGGACGGGAGAATGAGGAGGAACCAGACAGATTGAACTGAATAACGACTCAAATAAACAGGGTATTACCCATGTGTTTAGGGTGGCTGTAGCTGAGAGCCAGCTAGGGTCATGTTCTATTGCCTTGTGCTTTTGTCTCGGTTTAAGGGGCGTAACTAACAGTAAGGAGGTCTGATCTGAGTGCTTGGTTCATATTAATCCAAAGCCCCTCACAGTGACTTCAGATACATGTCCTCAAGCAGCAGGTGGGGCATCGGGCCTTAAGGCCTTCTGCTCGAGGTCTGGAGAACTGAACCCAGCGCCTCTCCTCTGAGAGGCTAACGACCTAGCGACCGCGGCAGCGAGGCTTCTGTGCCGGGCCACCGTCCGACCCGTACCGTAGCGTGCTGAGCGTCTCGTCGTAGTTGATGTCTGCGGGGCTGAGGGCGGCCACCATCGCGGTTCTGGAGTTCCCGCCTGACGACAAACCAATCAACCAATCAACCAATCACAGATGAGATGCAAACAGAGTCTCAACACACAGCGGTTTATATCATGTTATATGTGTCGCTAGGCGAGTTAAAACAGTTTGCGATGGTGTGTCTCTGTGCCATCGACACTTCTAAGCCAAGCTAGGTTCCCTCATTTACAAAAATAAATATCTGAACAAAAGCTAAAAGTCCTTGATAACGCTAATGCTAAGGCTAGCCTCGTCCCCGACTGAGCGGGCAGGAAGGCGTCATCAGAGGACGCGGCGCAGCGCGGCGTGCAGGTCGTCCATGAAGGACAGCCGCAGTGCCCCCGTCCGTCTGACACACGGCCCGCTGACGGCGGGCTTTCTCCCAGAGGAGAGAGGGTAAAGTTACCCCTCCGCTGTCGCTCTAACTCACTCCGTCGCTCAGACGGCCTCGCCTTATTCCCGTGGTGCCGTCCCCACGATAGCTGGTGTTACGGCGCTATGCTAATAACATGTCG